>NW_026893757.1:0-300000 GCF_032452875.1 Bos javanicus
GCATGATCAGTTACATGAGCACAATATGATCAGCCCGCGTGATCAGTGCATGAGTGCCCGTGATCAGTGCATGATCAGTCACGTGATCAGTGATGTGATCAGCCGTGATCAGTGCATGTTAGCCACGTATTCAGTGCATGATAGCCACGTGGTCTGTGCATGATCAGTCACATGAACAGTGTATGATCAGCCACGTGAGCAGTGCATGGTCAGACACGTGACCAGTGTATGATCAGTCACGTGATCAGTGCATGATAGCCACGTGATCAGTGCATGATCAGTTACGTGAGCAGTGTATGATCAGCCACGTGATCAGTGCATGATATCCAGGTGATCAGTGCATGATCTATCACGTGATAAGTGTATGATCAGCCACATGATCAGTGCATGGTCAGCCACGTGATCAGTGCATGATCTGTCACATGATTAGTGTATGATCATCCACATGATCAGTGCATGGGTAGTCATGTGATCAGTGCATGATTAGACGTGATCAGTGCATTTTCAGTCTCGTGGTCAGTGCATGATAGCCACGTGATCAGTGCATGGTCAGACACGTGAAAAGTGTATGATCAGCCACGTGATCAGTGCATGATATCCAGGTGATCAGTGCATGATCAATCACGTGATCAGGGCACGATCAGTCACGTGATCAGTACATGATCAGTCACTTGAACAGTGCATGATCATTTACGTGATCTGTGCATGATCAGTCACGTGACCAGTATATGGTAGCTACGTGATCATTCCTAGACGAGCCACGTGAGCAGTGCATGATAGCCACGTGATGTGTGCATGATCAGTTACGTGATAGAGTATGATCAGCCATGTGATCAGTGCATGAGTGCCAAGTGATCAGTGCATGATATGTCACGTGACAGGTGTGTGATCAGCCACGTGAACAGTGCATGTTCAGCCACGTGTTCAGTGCATGATAGCCACGTGATCAGTGCATGATCAGTTACCTGAGCAGTGTATGATCAGCCACGTGATCAGTGCATGGTCAGACACGTGAAAAGTGTATGATCAGCCACGTGATCAGTGCATGATATGCAAGTGATCAGTGCATGATCATCACGTGATCAGTGTATGATCAGCCACGTGAACAGTGCATGCTCAGTCACGTGATCATGGCCTGCTGAGCTGTGTGATTACTGTCTCCTCATCTGCTTGAAAATTGCCAGCTGAGCTGCACGATTCCTGCCTGTCATCTGCTTGACAATTGCCAGCTGTGCTGCGTAATTCCTGCCTGCTCAGCTGCTTGATTATTGCCAGCTGAGCAGCATGATTCCTCACAGCTGAGTTCCATGATTATTGCCTGCTGACTGTTTGATTCGTGCCTACTCAGCACTTTGTTTATTGCCTCCAGAGGCACATGATCAGTGTATGATAGCAAACATGATCAGCGCATGATCAGTCACATGATCAGAGCCATTAAGTCACGTGATCACTACATTATAGTCATGTGATCAGTCCATGCTCAATCACGGTATCAGTGCATGATCAGCCACGTGATCAGTGCATGATCTGTCACATGATTAGTGTATGATCATCCACGTGATCAGTGCACGGGCAGTCATGTGATCAGTGCATGATATAGACGTGATCAGTGCATGATCAGTCTCGTGATCAGTGCATGATAGCCAAGTGATCAGTGCATGATCAGTCACCTGATGGGTGTATGATCATTCACGTGACCTGTACATAGTAGCTACATGATCATTGCATGATCAGCCACGTGAGTAGTTCATGATAGCCACGTGATCACTGCATGATCAGTCACGTGATCAGTGCATGGTCAGTCATGTGACCAGTACATGGTAGCTGCGTGATCATCGCATGATCAGCCACGTGAGCACTGCATGATAGCCACGTGATCAGTGCATAATCAGTCACGTGATCAGTGCATGATCAGTCACGTGTTCAGTGCATGATCAGCCACGTGGTCAGTGCATGATCAATTACGTGATCAGTGCATGGTCACTCACGGGACCAGTACATGGTAGCTACATGATCATTGCATGATCAGCCATGTGATCAGTGCATGGTCAGACACGTGAACAGTGCATGACCAGGCACGTGATCAGTGTATGTCCAGCCACGTGATCAGTGCATGATCAGTCACATGATCAGTGCATGATCAGTCACGTGATAGGAGTGTGATCAGCCACGTGAACAGTGCATGCTCAGTCACGTGATCAGGGCCTGCTGAGCTGCGTGATTACTGTCTGCTCATCTGCTTGACAATTTCCAGCTGAGCTACACGATTCCTGCCTGTCATCTCTTGACAATTGCCACCTGTGCTGCGTAATTCCTACTTGCTCATCTACTTGACTATTGCCAGCTGAGCAGCATGATTTCTCAGAGGTGAGTCCCATGATTATAGCCTGCTGACTGATTCCTGCCTACTCAGCTCTTTATTCATTGCCTCCAGAGGCACATGATCAGTGTGTGACACCAAACATGATCAGCACATGATCAGTCACATAATCAATGCATGATAAGCCAGGTGATCAGTGCATGATCAATTACGTGATCAGTGCATGATCAGTCATGTGACCAGTACATGGTAGCTGCGTGATCATTGCATGATCAGCCACGTGAGCAGTGCATGATAGCCACGTGATCAGTGCATGATCAGTCACGTGATCTGTGCATAATCAGTCATGTGATCTGTGCATGATCAGTCACGTGATCAGTGCATGATCAGTTACCTGATCAGTGCATGATCAGTCATGTGACCAGTGCATGTTAGCTACGTGATCATTGCGTGATCAGCCACATGATCAGTGCATGATAGCCACGTGCTCAGTGCATGATAGCCACGTGATCAGTGCATGATCAGTCACGTGATACGTGTGATCAGCCACGTGATCAGTGCATGTTATCCACGTGATCAGTGCAGGATAGCCACGTGATCACTTCATGATTATTTACGTGATCTGTACATGATCATTCACGTGATACGTGTGTGATCAGCCACCGGATCAGTGCGTGATGAGCCATGTGATCATTGCAGGATCAATTACGTGATCAGTGCATGATCAGTCACATGACAAGTACATGGTTGCTACGTGATCATTGCGTGGTCAGCCACGTGATCAGTGCATGATAGCCTCGTGATCAGTGCATGATAGCCACATGATCAGTGCATGAGAGCCACGTGATCAGTGCACGATCAGTCACATGATACATGTGTGATCAGCCACGTGATCAGTGCATGATGAGCCACGTGATCAGTGCAGGATCAATTACGTGATCAGTGCATGATCAGTCACATGACCAGTACATGGTTGCTTCGTGATCATTGCGTGGTCAGCCACGTGATCAGTGCATGATAGCCTCGTTATCAGTGCATGATAGCCACATGATCAGTGCATGAGAGCCACGTGATCAGTGCATGATCAGTCACGTGATACATGTGTGATCAGCCACGTGATCAGTGCATGATGAGCCTCGTGATCAGTGCAAGATCAATTACGTGATCAGTGCATGATCAGTCACGTGACCAGTACATGGTTGCTACGTGATCCTTGCGTCATCAGACACGTGAGCAGAGCATGATAGCCACGTGATCAGTGCATGATCAGTCACGTGATCAGTACATGATCAGTCACTTGAACAGTGCATGATCATTTACGTGATCTGTGCATGATCAGTCATGTGACCAGTATATGGTAGCTACATGATCATTCCTTGACGAGCCACGTGAGCAGTGCATGATAGCCACGTGATGTGTGCATGATCAGTTACGTGAGTAGAGTATGATCAGCCACGTGATCAGTGCATGAGTGCCACGTGATCAGTGCATGATATGTCACGTGACAGGTGTGTGATAAGCCACGTGAACAGTGTATGATCAGCCACGTCATCAGTGCATGATCAGTTACCTGAGCAGGGTATGATCAGCCACGTGATCATTGCGTGATCAGCCACGTGATCAGTGCATGATAGCCACGTGATCATTGCATGATAGCCACATAATCAGTGCATGAGAGCAACGTGATCAGTGCACGATCAGTCATATGATACATGTGTGATCAGCCACGTAATCAGTGCATGAGTGCCACGTGATCAGTGCATGATATGTCACGTGAGAGGTGTGTGATCAGCCACGTGAACAGTGCATGTTCAACCACGTATTCAGTGCATGATAGCCACGTGATCAGTGCATGATCAGTTTCGTGACCAGTGTATGATCAGCCACATGATCAGTGCATGGTCAGACACGTGAACACTGTATGATCAGCCACGTGATCACTGCATGATATCCAAGTGTTCAGTGCATGATCATCACGTGATCAGTGTATGATCAGCCACGTGAACAGTGCATGCTCAGTCACGTGATCAGGACCTGCTGAGCTGCGTGATTACTGTCTGCTCGTCTGCTTGACAATTGCCAGCTGAGCTGCACGATTCCTGCCTGTCATCTGCTTGACAATTGCCAGCTGTGATGCATAATTCCTGGCTGCTCAGCTGCTTGATCACTGCCAGTTGAGCAGCATGATTCCTCACACCTGAGTTGCATGATTATTGCCTGCTGACTGTTTGATTCGTGCCTACTCAGCTCTTTGTTTATTGCCTCCAGAGGCACATGATCAGGGTATGATAGCAAACATGATCAGCACTTGATCAGTCACATGATCAGCGCCATTAAGTCACGTGATCACTACATGATAGTCATGTGATCAGTCCATGCTCAGTCACGGTATGAGTGCATGATCAGCCACGTGATCAATGCATGATCTGTCACATGATTAGTGTATGATCATCCACGTGATCAGTGCATGGGCAGTCATGTGATCAGTGCATGATATAGACGTGATCAGTGCATGATCAGTCTCGTGATTAGTGCATGATAGCCACGTGATCACTGCATGATCAGTCACGTGATCAGTGCATGATCAGTCATGTGACCAGTACATGGTAGCTAAGTGATCATCGAATGATCAGCCACGTGAGCAGTGCATGATAGCCACGTGATCTGTGCATGATCAGACACGAGATCAGTGCATGATCAGTCACGTGATCAGTGCATGATCAGCCACGTGATCAGTGCATGACCAGGCACGTGATCAGTGTATGTCCAGCCAAGTGATCAGTGCATGATAGCCACGTGATCAGTGCATGATCAGTCACGTGAACAGTGCATGCTCAGTCACGTGATCAAGGCCTGCTGAGCTGCGAGATTACTGTCTGCTCATCTGCTTGACAATTTCCAGCTGAGCTGCACGATTCCTGCCTGTCATCTCCTTGACAATTGCCACCTGTGCTGCGTAATTCCTGCCTGCTCATCTACTTTATTATTGCCAGCTGAGAAGCATGATTTCTCAGAGGTGAGTTCCATGATTATAGCCTGCTGACTGATTCCTGCCTACTCAGCTCTATGTTCATTGCCTCCAGAGGCACATGATCAGTGTGTGACACCAAAGATGATCAGCACATGATCAGTCACATAATCAATGCATGATAAGCCCGGTGATCAGTGCATGATCAATTATGTGATCACTGCATGATCAGTCATGTGACCACTACATGGAAGCTGCGTGATCATTGCATGATCAGCCACGTGAGCAGTGCATGATAGCCACTTGATCAGTGCATGATAGCCACGTGATCAGAGCATGATCAGTCACGTGATACGTGTGTGATCAGCCACGTGATCAGTGCAGGATAGACACGTGATCACTTCATGATTATTTACGTGATCTGTACATGATCAGTCACGTGATACGTGTGTGATCAGCCACCGGATCAGTGCGTGATGAGCCATGTGATCATTGCAGGATCAATTACGTGATCAGTGCATGATCAGTCACATAACCAATACATGGTTGCTACGTGATCATTCCGTGATCAGCCACGTGATCAGTGCATGATAGCCACGTGATCAGTGCATGATAGCCACATGATCAGTGCATGAGAGCCACGTGATCAGTGCACGATCAGTCACGTGATACATGTGTGATCAGCCACGTGATCAGTGCATGATGAGCCACGTGATCAGTGCAGGATCAATTCCGTGATCAGTGCATGATCAGTCACGTGACCAGTACATGGTTGCTACGTGATCCTTGCATGGTCAGCCACGTGAGAAGAGCATGATAGCCACGTGATCAGTGCATGATCAGTCACGTGATCAGTACATGATCAGTCACTTGAACAGTGCATGATCATTTACGTGATCTGTGCATGATCAGTCACGTGACCAGTATATGGTAGCTACGTGATCATTCCTTGACGAGCCACGTGAGCAGTGCATGATAGCCACGTGATGTGTGCATGATGAGTTACGTGAGCAGAGTATGATCAGCCACGTGATCAGTGCATGAGTGCCACGTGATCAGTGCATTGTATGTCACGTGACAGGTGTGTGATCAGCCACGTGAACAGTTCATGTTCAGCCACGTGTTCGGTGCATGATAGCCACGTGATCAGTGCATGATCAGTTACGTGAGCAGTGTATGATCAGCCACGTAATCAGTGCATGGTCAGACACGTGAAAAGTATATGATCAGCCACGTGATCAGTGCATGATATCCAAGTGATCAGTGCATGATCATCACGTGATCAGTGTATGATCAGCCACGTGAACAGTGCATGCTCAGTCACGTGATCAGGGCCTGCTGAGCTGCGTGATTACTGTCTGCTCATCTGCTTAACAATTGCCAGGTGAGCTGCACGATTCCTGCCTGTCATCTGCTTGACAAATGCCAGCTGTGCTGTGTAATTCCTGCCTGCTCAGCTGCTTGATTATTGCCAGCTGAGCAGCATGATTCCTCACACCTGAGTTCCATGATTATTGCCTGCTGACTGTTTGATTCGTGCCTACTCAGCTCTTTGTTTATTGCCTCCAGAGGCACATGATCAGTGTATGATAGCAAACATGATCAGCGCATGATCAGTCACATGATCAGAGCCATTAAGTCACGTGATCACTACATGATAGTCATGTGATCAGTCCATGCTCAGTCACGGTATCAGTGCATGATCAGCCACGTGATCAGTGCATGATCTGTCACATGATTAGTGTATGATCATCCACGTGATCAGTGCATGATCAGTCACCTGATGGGTGTATGATCATTCACGTGACCTGTACATGGTAGCTACATGATCTTGGCATGATCAGCCACGTGAGTAGTGCATGATAGCCATGTGATCACTGCATGATCAGTCACGTGATCAGTGCATGATCAGTCATGTGACCAGTACATGGTAGCTGCGTGATCATGGCATGATCAGCCACGTGAGCAGTGCATGATAGCCAAGTGATCAGTGCATGATCAGACACGAGAGAGTGCATGACCAGGCACGTGATCAGTGTATGTCCAGCCATGTGATCAGTGCATGATCAGTCACATGATCAGTGCATGATCAGTCACGTGATAGGTGTGTGATCAGCCACGTGAACAGTGCATGCTCAGTCACGTGATCAGGGCCTGCTGAGCTGCGTGATTACTGTCTGCTCATCTGCTTGACAATTTCCAGCTGAGCTACACGATTCCTGCCTGTCATCTCCTTGACAATTGCCACCTGTGCTGCGTAATTCCTGCCTGCTCATCTACTTGATTATTGCCAGCTGAGCAGCATGATTTCTCAGAGGTGAGTTCCATGATTATAGCCTGCTGACTGATTCCTGCCTACTCAGCTCTATATTCATTGCCTCCAGAGGCACATGATTAGTGTGTGACACCAAACATGATCAGCACATGATCAGTCACATAATCAATGCATGATAAGCGAGGTGATCAGTGCATGATCAATTACGTGATCAGTGCATGATCAGTCATGTGACCAGTACATGGTAGCTGCGTGATCATTGCATGATCAGCCATGTAAGCAGTGCATGATAGCCACGTGATCAGTGCATGATCAGTCACGTGATCTGTGCATAATCAGTCATGTGATCTGCATGATCAGTCACGTGATCAGTGCATGATCAGTTACCTGATCAGTGCATGATCAGTCATGGGACCAGTGCATGTTAGCTACGTGATCATTGCATGATCAGCCAGGTGACCAGTGCATGATAGCTACGTGCTCAGTGCATGATAGCCACGTGATCAGTGCATGATCAGTCACGTGATACGTGTGTGATCAGCCACGTAATCAGTTCATGTTATCCACGTGATCAGTGCAGGATAGCCACGTGATCACTTCATGATTATTTACGTGATCTGTACATGATCAGTCACGTGATACGTGTGTGATCAGCCACCGGATCAGTGCGTGATGATCCATGTGATCAGTGCAGGATCAATTACGTGATCAGTGCATGATCAGTCACATGACCAGTACATGGTTGCTACGTGATCATTGCGTGATCAGCCACGTGATCAGTGCATGATAGCCACGTGATCAGTGCATGATAGCCACATGATCAGTGCATGAGAGCCACGTGATCAGTGCATGATCAGTCACGTGATACATGTGTGATCAGCCACGTGATCAGTGCATGATGAGCCACGTGATCAGTGCAGGATCAATTACGTGATCAGTGCATCATCAGTCACGTGACCAGTACATGGTTGCTACGTGATATTCCGTGATCAGCCACGTGAGCAGAGCATGATAGCCACGTGATCAGTGCATGATCAGTCACGTGAGCAGTACATGATCAGTCACTTGAACACTGCATGATCATTTACGTGATCTGTGCATGATCAGTCACGTGACCAGTATATGGTAGCTACGTGAACATTGCATGACCAGCCAGGTGAGAAGTGCATGATAGCCACCTGATGTGTGCATGATCAGTTACGTGAGCAGAATATGATCAGCCACGTGATTAGTGCATGAGTGCCACGTGATCAGTGCATGATCAGTCACGTGACACATGTGTGATAAGCCACGTTAACAGTGCATGTTCAGCCACGTGATCAGTGCATGATATCCACGTGATCAGTGCATGATCAGTTACGTAAACAGTGTATGATCAGCCACGTGAGCAGTGCATGGTCAGACACGTGAACAGTGTATGATCAAACACGTGATCAGTGCATGATAGCCACGTGATCACTTCATGATCTGTGACATGATCAGTGTATGTTTATCCACGTGATCAGTGCATGGGCAGTAGGTGATCAGTGCATGATACAGACGTGATCAGTGCAAGATCAGTCTCGTGATATGTGTATGATCAACCACGTGATCAGTGCACGATAGCCAGGTAATGAGTTCACGATATCCATATGATCAGTGCATTATCAGTCACGTGATCAGTGTATGATCAGCCAAGTAATCAGTGCATGATTGCCAACTCATCAGTGCGTGATCAGTCACGTGATCAGTGCATGGTCAGTCACGTGATCAGTGCATGATCAGTCACGTGATCAGTGCATGATAGCCACGTGATCAGTGCATGATCAGTTACGTGAGCAGTGTATGATCAGCCACGTGATCAGTGCATGGTCAGACACCTGAAAAGTGTATGATCAGCCACGTGATCAGTGCATGATATCCAAGTGATCAGTTCATGATCAATCACGTGATAAGTGTATGATCACCCACGTGAACAGTGCATGCTCAGTCACGTCATAAGGGCCTGCTGAGCTGCGTGATTACTGTCTGCTCATCTGCTTGAAAATTGCCAGGTGAGCTGCATGATTCCTGCCTGTCATCTGCTTGACAATTGCCAGCTGTGTTGCGTAATTCCTGCCTGCTCAGCTGCTTGATTATTGCCAGCTGAGCAGCATGATTCCTCACAGCTGAGTTCCATGATTATTGCCTGCTGACTGTTTGATTCGTGCCTACTCAGCTCTTTGTTTATTGCCTCCAGAGGCACATGATCAGTGTATGATAGCAAATATGATCAGCACATGATGCGTCACATGATAAGCGCCTTTAAGTCACGTGATCACTACATGATAGTCATGTGATCAGTCCATGCTCAGTCACGGTATCAGTGCATGATCAGCCACGTGATCAGTGCATGATCTGTCACATGATTAGTGTATGATCATCCACGTGAACAGTGCATGGGCAGTCATGTGACCAGTGCATGATTAGACGTGATCAGTGCATGATCAGTCTCGTGCTCAGTGCATGATACCACGTGATCAGTGCATTATCAGTCACCTGATGTGTATGATCATTCACGTGACCGGTACATGGTAGCTTTATGATCAGTGTATGACCAGCCATGTTATAAGTGCATGATAGCCACGTCATCAGTGCATGATCAGCCACTTGATCAGTGCATGATCAGCCACATGATCAGTGCATGATCAATTACGTCATCAGTGCATGATCAGTCTCGTGACCAGTACATGGTAGCTGTGTGATCATTGCATGATCAGCCAAGTTAGCAGTGCATGATAGCCACGTGATCAGTGCATGATCAGTCACGAGATCAGTGCATGATTATTCATGTGTTCAGTGCATGATAAGCCACGTGATCAGTGCATGATCAATTACGTTATCAGTGCATGATCATTCACGTGACCAGTACATGGTAGCTACGTGATCATTGCATGATCAGCCACGTGATCAGTGCATGATAGCCACGTGATCAGTGCATGATCAGTCATGTGATACGTCTGTAATCAGCCACGTGATCAGTGCCTGATATCCATGTGATCATTGAATGATAGCCACGTGATTAGTGCATGATAGCCACGTGATCAGTGCATGATCAGTCACGTGATACGTGTGTGATCAGCCACGTGATCAGTGCATGATGAGTCAGGTGATCAGTGCAGGATTAATTACGTGATCAGTGCATGATCAGTCACGTGACCAGTACATGGTTGCTACGTGATCATTGCATGATCAGCCACGTGAGCAGTGCATGATAGCCACGTGGTCAGTGCGTGATCAGTCACGTGATCAGTACATGATCAGTCAACTGAACAGTGCATGATCATTTACGTGATCTGAGCATGATCAGTCACGTGACCAGTATATGGTTGCTAAGTGAACACTGCATGACCAGCCAGGTGAGAAGTGCATGATAGCCATGTGATGTGTGCATGATCAGTTACGTGAGCAGAGTATGATCAGCCACGTGATCAGTGCATGAGTGTCACGTGATCAGTGCATGATCAGTCACGTGACAGGTGTGTGGTAAGCCACGTGAACAGTGCATGTTCAGCCACGTGATTAGTGCATGATATCCACGTGATCAGTGCATGATCAGTTACGTGAACAGTGTATGATCAGCCACGTGATCAGTGCATGATCAGCCACGTCATCAGTGCATGAGAGCCACGTGATCAGTGCATGATCATTCACGTGATAGGTGTGTGATCAGCGACGTGAACAGTGCATGCTCATTCACGTGATCAGGGCCTGCTGAGCTGCGTGATTACTGTCTGCTCATCTGCTTGACAATTGCCAGTGAGCTGCACGATTCCTGCCTGTCATCTGCTTGACAATTGCCAGCTGTGCTGTGTAATTCTGCCTGCTAAGCTGCTTGATTATTGCCAGCTGAGCAGCATGATTCCTCACAGCTGAGTTCCATGAATATTGCCTGCTGACTGTTTGATTCGTGCCTACCAGCTCTTTGTTTATTGCCTCCAGAGGCACATGATCAGTGTATGATAGCAAACATGATCAGCGCATGATCAGTCACATGATCAGCGCCATTAAGTCACATGATCACTACATGATAGTCATGTGATCAGTCCATGCTCAGTCACGGTATCAGTGCATGATCAGCCACGTGATCAGCGCATGATCTGTCACATGATTAGTGTATGATCATTCACGTGATCAGTGCATGGGCAGTCATGTGATCAGTGCATGATATAGACGTGATCAGTGCATGATCAGTCTCGTGATCAGTGCATGATAGCCACCTGATCAGTGCATGATCAGTCACCTGATGGGTGTATGATCATTCACGTGACCTGTACATGGTAGCTACATGATCATTGCATGATCAGCCACGTGAGTAGTGTACGATAGCCACGTGATCACTGCATGATCAGTCACGTGATCAGTGCATGATCAGTCATGTGACCAGTACATGGTAGCTGCGTGATCATCGCATGATCAGCCACGTGAGCAGTGCATGATAGCCACGTGATCAGTGCATGATCAGACACGAGATCAGTGCATGACCAGGCACGTGATCAGTGTATGTCCAGCCAAGTGATCAGTGCATGATCAGTCACATGATCAGTGCATGATTAGTCACGTGATAGGTGTGTGATCAGCCACGTGAACAGTGTATGCTCAGTCACGTGATCAGGGCCTGCTGAGCTGCGTGATTACTATCTGCTCATCTGCTTGACCATTTCCAGCTGAGCTGCACGATTCCTGCCTGTCATCTCCTTGACAATTGCCACCTGTGCTGCGTAATTCTGCTTGCTCATCTACTTGACTTTTGCCAGCTGAGCAGTATGATTTCTCAGAGGTGAGTTCCATGATTATAGCCTGCTGACTGATCCTGCCTACTCAGCTCTATGTTCATTGCCTCCAGAGGCACATGATCAGTGTGTGACACCAAACATGATCAGCACATGAACAGTCACATAATCAATGCATGATCAGCCACGTGAGCAGTGCATGATAGCCACGTGATCAGTGCATGATGAGTTACCTGATCAGTGCATGCTCAGTCATGTGACCAGTGCATGTTAGCTACGTGATCATTGCATGATCGGCCACGTGATCAGTGCATTATAGCCACGTGATCAGTGCATGATCAGTCACGTGATACGTGTGTGATCAGCCACGTGATCAGTGCATGTTATCCACGTGATCAGTGCAGGATAGCCACGTGATCACTTCATGATTATTTACGTGATCTGTACATGATCAGTCACGTGATACGTGAGTGATCAGCCACCGGATCAGTGCGTGATGAGCCACGTGATCAGTGCAGGATCAATTACGTGATCAGTGCATGATCAGTCACATGACCAGTACATGGTTGCTACGTGATCATTGTGTGATCAGCCACGTGATTAGTGCATGATAGCCACGTGGTCAGTGCATGATAGCCACATGATCAGTGCATGAGAGCCACGTGATCAGTGCATGATCAGTCATGTGATACATGTGTGATCAGCCACGTGATCACTGCATGATGAGCCACGTGATCAGTGCATGATCAGCCACGTGATCAGTGCATGATCAGCCACGTGATCAGTGAATGATCGGTCCGTGATCAGTGCATGATCAGCCACGTGATCAGTGCATGATCAGTCACGTGACCAGTACATGGTAGCTCGTGATCATTGCATGATCAGCCACGTGATCTGCAGATAGCCACGGATCAGTGCATGATCAGTCATGATACGTGTGTGATCAGTCACGTGACCAGTGCATGATATTAGTGCATGATAGCCACGTGATCAGTGCATGATGGCCACGTGATCAGTGCATGATCAGTCACGTGTACGTGTGTGATCAGCCACGTGATCAGTGCATGATATCCACGTGATCAGTGCAGGATAGCACGTGATCACTTCATGATTAGTCACATGATCTGTACATGATCAGTCACGGATATGTGTGTGATCAGCCACCGTATACGTGATGAGCCACGGGATCAGTGCAGGATCAATTGCGTGATCAGTGCATGATCATTCACGGACCAGTACATGGTAGCACGTGATCATTGCATGATCAGCCACGTGATCAGTGCATGATAGCCACGTGATCAGTGCATGATCAGTCATGTGATACGTCTGTGATCAGCCACGTGATCAGTGCATGATATCCATGTGACATTGAATGATAGCCACGTGATTAGTGCATGATAGCCACGTGATCAGTGCATGAGCAGTCACGTGATACGTGTGTGATCAGCCACGTGATCAGTGCATGATGAGTCAGGTGATCAGTGCAGGATTAATTACGGATCTGAGCATGATCAGTCACGTGACCAGTATATGGTTGCTAAGGAACACTGCATGACCAGCCAGGTGAAGTGCAAGATAGCCATGGATGTGCATGATCAGTTACGTGAACAGTGTATGATCAGCCGGAGCAGTGCATGTCAGACACATGAACAGTGTATGATCAAACACGGATCAGTGCATGATATCCATGTGATCAGTGCATGATCAGCCACGTGATCAGTGCATAATCAGTCACGTGATCAGTGCATGGTCAGTCACGTGATCAGTGCATGATCATCCATGATCAGTGCATGAGTCATGTAGTCAATGCATGATAGTGCCGTAATCAGTGCGATAGTCCCGTGATGATTGTATGATCAGCCAAGTGATCAGTGCAAGATAGCTAAGTGGTCAGTGCATGATCAGCCACGTCATCAGTGCATGAGAGCCACGTGATCAGTGCATGATCATTCACGTGATGGTGTGTGATCAGCGGCGTGAACAGTGCATGCTCATTCACGTGATCAGGCCTGCTGAGCTGCGTGATTACTGTCTGCTCATCTGCTTGACAATTGCCAGCTGAGCTGCACGATTCCTGCCTGTCATCTGCTTGACATTGCCAGCTGTGCTGTGTAATTCCTGCCTGCTCAGCTGCTTGATTATTGCCAGCTGAGCAGCATGATTCCTCACAGCTGAGTTCCATGATTAGTGCCTGCTGACTGTTTGATTCGTGCCTACCAGCACTTTGTTTATTGCCTCCAGAGGCACATGATCAGTGTATGATAGCAACATGATCAGCGCATGACCAGTCACATGATCAGAGCCATTAAGTCACGTGATCACTACATTATAGTCATGTGATCAGTCCATGCTCAGTCACGGTATCAATGCATGATCAGCCACGTGATCAGTGCATGATCTGTCACATGATTAGTGTATGATCATCCACGTGATCAGTGCATGGGCAGTCATGTGATCAGTGCATGATATAGACGTGATCAGTGCATGATCAGTCTCGTGATCAGTGCATGTAGCCACTGATCAGTGCATGATCAGTCACCTGATGGGTGTTTGATCATTCACGTGACCTGTACATGGTAGCTACATGATCATTGCATGATCAGCCACGTGAGTAGTGCATGATAGCCACGTGATCACTGCATGATCAGTCACGGATCAGTGCATGATCAGTCATGTGACCAGTACATGGTAGCTGCGTGATCATGGCATGATCAGCCACGTGAGCAGTGCATGATAGCCACGTGATCAGTGCATGATCAGTCACGTGATCTGTGCATGATCACTCATGTGACCAGTGCATGATCAATTACGTCATCAGTGCATGATCAGTCTCGTACCAGTACATGGTAGCTGTGATCATTGCATGATCAGCCAAGTTAGCAGTGCATGATAGCCACGTGATCAGTGCATGATCAGTCACGAGATCAGTGCATGATTATTCATGTGTTCAGTGCATGATAAGCCGTGATCAGTGCATGATCAATTCGTTATCAGTGCATGATCATTCACGTGACCAGTACATGGTAGCTCGTGATCATTGCATGATCAGCCATGATCAGTGCATGATAGCCACGTGATCAGTGCATGATCAGTCATGTGATACGTCTGTAATCAGCCACGGATCAGTGCTGATATCCATGTGATCATTGAATGATAGCCACGTGATTATGAATGATAGCCACGTGATCAGTGCATGATCAGTCACGTGATACGTGTGTGATCAGCCACGTGATCAGTGCATGATGAGTCAGGTGATCAGTAGGATTAATTACGTGATCAGTGCATGACAGTCACGGACCAGTACATGGTTGCTACGTGATCATTGCATGATCAGCCACGTGAGCAGTGCATGATAGCACGTGGTCAGTGCGTGATCAGTCACGTGATCAGTACATGATCAGTCAACTGAACAGTGCATGATCATTTACGTGATCTGGCATGATCAGTCACGTGACCAGTATATGGTTGCTAAGTGAACACTGCATGACCAGCCAGGTGAAGTGCATGATAGCCATGTGATGTGCATGATCAGTTACGTGAGCAGAGTATGATCAGCCACGTGATCAGTGCATGAGTGTCACGGATCAGTGCATGATCAGTCACGGACAGGTGTGTGAAGCCACGTGAACATGCATGTTCAGCCACGTGATCAGTGCATGATATCCACGTGATCAGTGCATGATCAGTTCGTGAACAGTGTATGATCAGCCACGTGATCAGTGCATGATCAGCCGTCATCAGTGCATGAGAGCCACGTGATCAGTGCATGATCATTCACGTGATGGGTGATCAGCGTGAACAGTGCATGCTCATTCACGTGATCAGGGCCTGCTGAGCTGCGTGATTACTGTCTTCATCTGCTTGACAATTGCCAGGTGAGCTGCACGATTCCTGCCTGTCATCTGCTTGACATTGCCAGCTGTGCTGTGTAATTCCTGCCTGCTAAGCTGCTGATTATTGCCAGCTGAGCAGCATGATTCTCACAGCTGAGTTCCATGAATATTGCCTGCTGACTGTTTGATTCGTGCCTACTCAGCTCTTGTTTTTGCCTCAGAGGCACATGATCAGTGTATGATAGCAAACATGATCAGCGCATGATCAGTCACATGATCAGAGCCATTAAGTCACGTGATCACTACATGATAGTCATGTGATCAGTCCATGCTCAGTCACGGTATCAGTGCATGATCAGCCACGTGATCAGTGCATGATCTGTCACATGATAGGTATGATCATCCACGTGATCAGTGCATGGGCAGTCATGTGATCAGTGCATGATATAGACGTGATCAGTGCATGATCAGTCTCGTGATCAGTGCATGATAGCCACCTGATCAGTGCATGATCAGTCACCTGATGGGTGTATGATCATTCACGGACCTGTACATGGTAGCTACATGATCATTGCATGATCAGCCACGTGATTAGTGTACGATAGCACGTGATCATGCATGATCAGTCACGTGATCTGCATGATCAGTCATGTGACCAGTACATGGTAGGCGTGATCATCGCATGATCAGCCACGGAGCAGTGCATGATAGCCACGCGATCAGTGCATGATCAGACACGAGATCAGTGCATGACCAGGCACGGATCAGTGTATGTCCAGCCATGATCAGTGCATGATCAGTCACATGATCAGTGCATGATTAGTCACGGATAGGTGTGATCAGCCACGTGAACAGTGTATGCTCAGTCACGGATCAGGGCCTGCTGAGCTGCGTGATTACTGTCTGCTCATCTGCTTGACATTTCCAGCTGAGCTACACGATTCCTGCCTGTTATCTCTTGACAATTGCCACCTGTGCTGCGTAATTCTGCTTGCTCATCTACTTGACTTTTGCCAGCTGAGCAGTATGATTTCTCAGAGGTGAGTTCCATGATTATAGCCTGCTGACTGATCCTGCCTACTCAGCTCTATGTTCATTGCCTCCAGAGGCACATGATCAGTGTGACACCAAACATGATCAGCACATGAACAGTCACATAATCAATGCATGATCAGCCACGTGAGCAGTGCATGATAGCCACGGATCAGTGCATGATGAGTTACCTGATCAGTGCATGCTCAGTCATGTGACCAGTGCATGTTAGCTACGTGATCTTTGCATGATCAGCCACGTGATCAGTGCATTATAGCCACGTGATCAGTGCATGATCAGTCACGTGATACGTGTGATCAGCCACGGATCAGTGCATGTTATCCACGTGATCAGTGCAGGATAGCCACGTGATCACTTCATGATTATTCGTGATCTGTACATGATCAGTCACGTGATACGTGTGATCAGCCACCGGATCAGTGCGATGAGCCACGTGATCAGTGCAGGATCAATTACGTGATCAGTGCATGATCAGTCACATGACCAGCATGGTTGCTACGTGATCATTGTGTGATCAGCCACGTGATTAGTGCATGATAGCCACGTGGTCAGTGCATGATAGCCACATGATCAGTGCATGAGAGCCACGTGATCAGTGCATGATCAGTCATGTGATACATGTGTGATCAGCCACGTGATCACTGCATGATAGCCACGTGATCAGTGCATGATCAGCCACGGGATCAGTGCATGATCAGCCACGTGATCAGTGAATGATCGCCGGATCAGTGCATGATCAGCCACGTGATCAGTGCATGATCAGTCACGTGACCAGTACATGGTAGCTACGTGATCTTGCATGATCAGCCACGTGATCTGTGCATGATAGCCACGTGATCAGTGCATGATCAGTCACATGATACGGTGATCAGTCACGTGACCAGTGCATGATATTAGTGCATGATAGCCACGTGATCAGTGCATGATAGCCACGTGATCAGTGCATGATCAGTCACGTGATACGTGTGTGATCAGCCACGTGATCAGTGCATGATATCCACGTGATCAGTGCAGGATAGCCACGTGATCACTTCATGATTAGTCACATGATCTGTACATGATCAGTCACGTGATATGTGTGTGATCAGCCACCGTATCAGTGATGAGCCACGGGATCAGTGCAGGATCAATTGCGTGATCAGTGCATGATCATTCACGTGACCAGTACATGGTAGCTACGTGATCATTGCATGATCAGCCACGTGATCAGTGCATGATAGCCACGTGATCAGTGCATGATCAGTCATGTGATACGTCTGTGATCAGCCACGTGATCAGTGCATGATATCCATGTGATCATTGAATGATAGCCACGTGATTAGTGCATGATAGCCACGTGATCAGTGTATGATCAGTCACGTGATACGTGTGTGATCAGCCACGTGATCAGTGCATGATGAGTCAGGTGATCAGTGCAGGATTAATTACGTGATCTGAGCATGATCAGTCACGTGACCAGTATATGGTTGCTAAGTGAACACTGCATGACCAGCCAGGTGAGAAGTGCAAGATAGCAATGTGATGTGTGCATGATCAGTTACGTGAGCAGAGTATGATCAGCCACGTTATCACTGCATGAGTGTCATGATCAGGGCATGATCAGTCACGTGACAGGTGTGTGGTAAGCCACGTGAACATTGCATGTTCAGCCACGTGATCAGTGCATGATATCCACGTGATCAGTGCATGTTCAGTTACGTGAACAGTGTATGATCAGCCACGTGAACAGTGCATGCTCAGTCACGTGATCAGGGCGTGCTGAGCTGCGTGATTACTGTCTGCTCATCTGCTTGACAATTGCCAGCTGAGCTGCACGATTCCTGCCTGTCATCTGCTTGACAATTGCCAGCTGTGCTGTGTAATTCCTGCCTGCTCAGCAGCTTGATTATTGCCAGCTGAGCAGCATGATTCCTCACAGCTGAGTTCCATGATTACTGCCTGCTGACTGTTTGATTCGTGCCTACTCAGCACTTTGTTTATTGCCTCCAGAGGCACATGATCAGTGTATGATAGCAAACATGATCAGCGCATGACCAGTCACATGATCAGAGCCATTAAGTCACGTGATCACTACATTATAGTCATGTGATCAGTCCATGCTCAGTCACGGTATCAATGCATGATCAGCCACGTGATCAGTGCATGATCTGTCACATGATTAGTGTATGATCATCCACGTGATCAGTGCATGGGCAGTCATGTGATCAGTGCATGATATAGACGTGATCAGTGCATGATCAGTCTCGTGATCAGTGCATGATAGCCACCTGATCAGTGCATGATCAGTCACCTGATGGGTCTTTGATCATTCACGTGACCTGTACATGGTAGCTACATGATCATTGCATGATCAGCCACGTGAGTAGTGCATGATAGCCACGTGATCACTGCATGATCAGTCACGGATCAGTGCATGATCAGTCATGTGACCAGTACATGGTAGCTGCGTGATCATCGCATGATCAGCCACGTGAGCAGTGCATGATAGCCACGTGATCAGTGCATGATCAGACACGGGATCAGTGCATGACCAGGCACGTGATCAGTGTATGTCCAGCCAAGTGATCAGTGCATGATCAGTCACATGATCAGTGCATGATTAGTCTCGTGATAGGTGTGTGATCAGCCACGTGAACAGTGCATGCTCAGTCACGTGATCAGGGCCTGCTGAGCTGCGTGATTACTGTCTGCTCAGGCACATGATCAGTGTGTGACAGCAACATGATCAGCACATGATCAGTCACATAATCAATGCATGATAAGCCACGTGATCAGTGCATGATCAGTTATGTGATCAGTGAATGATCAGTCATGTGATCAGTACATGGTAGCTGCGTGATCAGTGCATGATCAGTCACGTAAGCAGTGCATGATAGCCACGTGATCAGTGCATGATCAGTTACGTGATCAGTGTATGATCAGTCATGTGATCAGTGCATGATATCAGTGCATGATAGCCACGTGATCAGTGCATGATAGCCACGTGATCAGTGCATGATCAGTCACGTGATACGTGTGTGATCAGCCACGTGATCAGTGCATGCTATCCACGTGATCAGTGCATGATAGCCACGTGATCACTTCATGATTATTTACGTGATCTGTACATGATCAGTCACGTGATACGTGAGTGATCAGCCACCGGATCAGTGCGTGATGAGCCATGTGATCAGTGAAGGATCAATGACGTGATCAGTGCATGATCAGTCACATGACCAGTACATGGTTGCTACGTGATCATTGTGTGATCAGCCACGTGATCAGTGCATGATAGACACGTGTCAGTGCATGATAGCCACATGATCAGTGCATGAGAGCCACGTGATCAGTGCATGATCAGTCACGTGATACATGTGTGATAGCCACGTGATCACTGCATGATGAGCCACGTGATCAGTGCATGATCAGCCACGTGATCAGTGCATGATCAGCCACGTGATCAGTGAATGATCAGTCACGTGATCAGTGCATAATCAGCCACGTGATCAGTGCATGATCAGTCACGTGACCAGTACATGGTAGCTACGTGATCATTGCATGATCAGCCACGTGATCTGTGCATGATAGCCACGTGATCAGTGCATGATCAGTCACATGATACGTGTGTGATCAGTCACGTGACCAGTGCATGATATCTGCATGATAGCCACGTGATAAGTGCATGATAGCCACGTGATCAGTGCATGATCAGTCACGTGATACGTGTGATCAGTCACGTGATCAGTGCATGATATCCACTTGATCAGTGCATGATAGCCACGTGATCACTTCATGATTAGTCACGTGATCTGTACATGATCAGTCACGTGATACGTGTGATCAGCCACGTGATCAGTGCGTGATAGCCAAGGATCAGTGCAGGATAATTGCGTGATCAGTGCAAGATCAGTCAGGAGACCAGTACATGGTTGCTACGTGATCCTTGCATGATCAGCCAGGTGAGCAGGCATGATAGCCACGTGATCAGTGCATGATCAGTCACGTGATCAGTACATGATCAGTCACCTGAACAGTGCATGATCATTTACGTGATCTGTGCATGATCAGTCACGTGACTAGCATATGGTAGCTTCTGATCATTCCATGACGAACCAGTGAGCTGCATGATAGCCACATGATGTGTGCATGATAGAAACATGAGCAGAGTATGATCAGCCACGTGATCAGTGCATGAGTCACGTGACCCGTGTATGGTAGTCGTGACAGTGCATGATGAGCCACGTGAGCAGTGCATGTTAGCCACATGATGTGTGCATGATAGCCATGAGCAGAGTATGATCCGCTACGTGAGCAGTGCATGAGTGCCACGTGATCAGTGCATGGTATGACACGTGACAGTGTGTGGTCAGCCATGTGAGCAGTGCATGTTCAGCCACGTGATCAGTGCATGATAGCCACGTGATCAGTGCATGATCCGTTACGTGAGCAGTGTATGATAGCCACGTGATCAGTGCATGGTAGACACGTGAACAGTGCATGGTCAGTCATGTGTTCAGTGCATGATCAGCCATGTGGTCAGTGCATGATCAATTACGTGATCAGTGCATGTTCACTCACGTGATCAGTACATGATAGCTACATGATCATTGCATGATCAGTCACGTGATCAGTGCATGGTCAGTCACGTGTTCAGTGCATGATCAGCCACGTGGTCAGTGCATGATCATCACGTGATCAGTGCATGTTCAGTCACGTGATCAGTGCATGATCAGCCACGTGATCAGTGCATGATCAGTCACGTGATCAGTGCATGATCAGCCACGTGATCAGTGCATGATCAGTCACGTGATCAGTGCATGATCAGACGTGATCAGTGCATGATCAGTCACGTGATCAGTGCATGATCAGCCACGTGATCAGTGCATGATCAGTCACGTGATCAGTGCATGATCAGCCACGTGATCAGTGCATGATAGCCACGTGATCAGTGCATGATCAGCCACGTGATCAGTGCATGATCAGTCACGTGATCAGTACATGATCAGTCACGTGAACAGTGCATGATCATTTACGTGATCTGTGCATGATCAGTCACGTGACCAGTATATGGTAGCTACGTGATCATTCCATGACGAGCCACGTGAGCAGTGCATGATAGCCACGTGATGTGTGCATGATCAGTTACGTGAGCAGAGTATGATCAGCCACGTGATCAGTGCATGAGTGCCACGTGATCAGTGCATGATATGTCACGTGACAGGTGTGTGATCAGCCACGTGAACAGTGCATGTTCAGCCACGTGATCAGTGCATGATAGCCACGTGATCAGTGCATGATCAGTTACGTGAGCAGTGTATGATCAGCCACGTGATCAGTGCATGATATCCAAGTGATCAGTGCATGATCATCACGTGATCAGTGTATGATCAGCCACGTGAACAGTGCATGCTCAGTCACGTGATCATGGCCTGCTGAGCTGCGTGATTACTGTCTGCTCATCTGCTTGACAATTGCCAGCTGAGCTGCACGATTCCTGCCTGTCATCTGCTTGACAATTGCCAGCTGTGCTGCGTAATTCCTGCCTGCTCAGCTGCTTGATTATTGCCAGCTGAGCAGCATGATTCCTCACAGCTGAGTTCCATGATTATTGCCTGCTGACTGTTTGATTCGTGCCTACTCAGCTCTTTGTTTATTGCCTCCAGAGGCACATGATCAGTGTATGATAGCAAACATGATCAGCGCATGATCAGTCACATGATCAGCGCCATTAAGTCACGTGATCACTACATGATAGTCATGTGATCAGTCCATGCTCAGTCACGGTATCAGTGCATGATCAGCCACGTGATCAGTGCATGATCTGTCACATGATTAGTGTATGATCATCCACGTGATCAGTGCATGGGCAGTCATGTGATCAGTGCATGATATAGACGTGATCAGTGCATGATCAGTCTCGTGATCAGTGCATGATAGCCACGTGATCAGTGCATGATCAGTCACCTGATGGGTGTATGATCATTCACGTGACCTGTACATGGTAGCTACATGATCATTGCATGATCAGCCACGTGAATAGTGCATGATAGCCACGTGATCAGTGCATGATCAGTCACGTGATCAGTGCATGATCAGTCATGTGACCAGTACATGGTAGCTGCGTGATCATGCATGATCAGCCACGTGAGCAGTGCATGATAGCCACGTGATCAGTGCATGATCAGTCACGTGATCAGTGCATGATCAGTCACGTGATCAGTGCATGATCAGCCACGTGATCAGTGCATGATCAGCCACGTGATCAGTGCATGATCAGTCACGTGATCAGTGCATGATAGCCACGTGATCAGTGCATGATCAGCCACGTGATCAGTGCATGATCAGCCACGTGATCAGTGCATGATCAGCCACGTGATCAGTGCATGATCAGCCACGTGATCAGTGCATGATCAGTCACGTGATCAGTGCATGATCAGTCACGTGATAGGAGTGTGATCAGCCACGTGAACAGTGCATGCTCAGTCACGTGATCAGGGCCTGCTGAGCTGCGTGATTACTGTCTGCTCATCTGCTTGACAATTGCCAGCTGAGCTGCACGATTCCTGCCTGTCATCTCTTGACAATTGCCACCTGTGCTGCGTAATTCCTGCCTGCTCATCTACTTGATTATTGCCAGCTGAGCAGCATGATTTCTCAGAGCTGAGTTCCATGATTATAGCCTGCTGACTGATTCCTGCCTACTCAGCTCTTTGTTCATTGCCTCCAGAGGCACATGATCAGTGTGTGACACCAAACATGATCAGCACATGATCAGTCACATGATCAGTGCATGATAAGCCACGTGATCAGTGCATGATCAATTACGTGATCAGTGCATGATCAGTCATGTGACCAGTACATGGTAGCTGCGTGATCATTGCATGATCAGCCACGTGATCAGTGCATGATAGCCACGTGATCAGTGCATGATCAGTCACGTGATCAGTGCATGATCAGTCACGTGATCAGTGCATGATCAGTCACGTGATCAGTGCATGATCAGTCACGTGATCAGTGCATGATCAGTCACGTGACCAGTGCATGATAGCTACGTGATCAGTGCATGATCAGCCACGTGATCAGTGCATGATAGCCACGTGATCAGTGCATGATAGCCACGTGATCAGTGCATGATCAGTCACGTGATCGTGTGTGATCAGCCACGTGATCAGTGCATGATATCCACGTGATCAGTGCATGATAGCCACGTGATCAGTGCATGATCAGTCACGTGATCAGTGCATGATCAGTCACGTGATCGTGCATGATCAGCCACGTGATCAGTGCATGATCAGCCACGTGATCAGTGCATGATCAATTACGTGATCAGTGCATGATCAGTCACGTGACCAGTACATGGTAGCTACGTGATCATTCTGTGATCAGCCACGTGATCAGTGCATGATAGCCACGTGATCAGTGCATGATAGCCACGTGATCAGTGCATGAGAGCCACGTGATCAGTGCATGATCAGTCACGTGATACATGTGTGATCAGCCACGTGATCAGTGCATGATGAGCCACGTGATCAGTGCAGGATCAATTACGTGATCAGTGCATGATCAGTCACGTGACCAGTACATGGTTGCTACGTGATCATTGCATGATCAGCCACGTGAGCAGAGCATGATAGCCACGTGATCAGTGCATGATCAGTCACGTGATCAGTACATGATCAGTCACGTGAACAGTGCATGATCATTTACGTGATCTGTGCATGATCAGTCACGTGACCAGTATATGGTAGCTACGTGATCATTCCATGACGAGCCACGTGAGCAGTGCATGATAGCCACGTGATGTGTGCATGATCAGTTACGTGAGCAGAGTATGATCAGCCACGTGATCAGTGCATGAGTGCCACGTGATCAGTGCATGATATGTCACGTGACAGGTGTGTGATCAGCCACGTGAACAGTGCATGTTCAGCCACGTGATCAGTGCATGATAGCCACGTGATCAGTGCATGATCAGTTACGTGAGCAGTGTATGATCAGCCACGTGATCAGTGCATGGTCAGACACGTGAACAGTGTATGATCAGCCACGTGATCAGTGCATGATATCCAAGTGATCAGTGCATGATCATCACGTGATCAGTGTATGATCAGCCACGTGAACAGTGCATGCTCAGTCACGTGATCAGGGCCTGCTGAGCTGCGTGATTACTGTCTGCTCATCTGCTTGACAATTGCCAGCTGAGCTGCACGATTCCTGCCTGTCATCTGCTTGACAATTGCCAGCTGTGCTGCGTAATTCCTGCCTGCTCAGCTGCTTGATTATTGCCAGCTGAGCAGCATGATTCCTCACAGCTGAGTTCCATGATTATTGCCTGCTGACTGTTTGATTCGTGCCTACTCAGCTCTTTGTTTATTGCCTCCAGAGGCACATGATCAGTGTATGATAGCAAACATGATCAGCGCATGATCAGTCACATGATCAGCGCCATTAAGTCACGTGATCACTACATGATAGTCATGTGATCAGTCCATGCTCAGTCACGGTATCAGTGCATGATCAGCCACGTGATCAGTGCATGATCTGTCACATGATCAGTGTATGATCATCCACGTGATCAGTGCATGATCAGTCACGTGATCAGTGCATGATCAGTCACGTGATCAGTGCATGGTAGCTACGTGATCAGTGCATGATCAGCCACGTGATCAGTGCATGATAGCCACGTGATCAGTGCATGATCAGTCACGTGATCAGTGCATGATCAGTCACGTGACCAGTGCATGATAGCTGCGTGATCATGCATGATCAGCCACGTGATCAGTGCATGATCAGCCACGTGATCAGTGCATGATCAGCCACGTGATCAGTGCATGATCAGCCACGTGATCAGTGCATGATCAGTCACGTGATCAGTGCATGATCAGCCACGTGATCAGTGCATGATCAGTCACGTGATCAGTGCATGATCAGCCACGTGATCAGTGCATGATCAGTCACGTGATCAGGGCCTGCTGAGCTGCGTGATTACTGTCTGCTCATCTGCTTGACAATTGCCAGCTGAGCTGCATGATTCCTGCCTGTCATCTGCTTGACAATTGCCATCTGTGCTGCATAATTCCTGCCTGCTCATCTACTTGATTATTGCCAGCTGAGCAGCATGATTTCTCAGAGCTGAGTTCCATGATTATTGCCTACTGATTCCTGCCTACTCAGCTCTTTGTTCATTGCCTCCAGAGGCACATGATCAGTGTATGACAGCAAACATGATCAGCACATGATCAGTCACATGATCAGTGCATGATAAGCCACGTGATCAGTGCATGATCAGTCACGTGATCAGTGCATGATCAGTCACGTGATCAGTGCATGATAGCTGCGTGATCAGTGCATGATCAGCCACGTGATCAGTGCATGATAGCCACGTGATCAGTGCATGATAGCCACGTGATCAGTGCATGATCAGTCACGTGATCATGTGCATGATCAGCCACGTGATCAGTGCATGATCATCCACGTGATCAGTGCATGATAGCCACGTGATCAGTGCATGATCAGTCACGTGATCAGTGCATGATCAGTCACGTGATCAGTGCATGATAGCCACGTGATCATTGCATGATCAGCCACGTGATCAGTGCATGATAGCCACGTGATCAGTGCATGATCAGTCACGTGATCAGTGTATGATCAGCCACGTGATCAGTGCATGATGCCACGTGATCAGTGCATGATCAGTTACGTGATCAGTGCATGATCAGTCACGTGATCAGTGCATGGTAGCTACGTGATCAGTGCATGATCAGCCACGTGATCAGTGCATGATAGCCACGTGATCAGTGCATGATCAGTCACGTGATCAGTGTATGATCAGCCACGTGATCAGTGCATGATAGCCACGTGATCAGTGCATGATCAGTCACGTGATCAGTGCATGATCAGTCACGTGATCAGTGCATGATCAGCCACGTGATCAGTGCATGATCAGCCACGTGATCAGTGCATGATCAGTTACGTGATCAGTGCATGATCAGTCACGTGACAGTGCATGATAGCTACGTGATCAGTGCATGATCAGCCACGTGATCAGTGCATGATAGCCACGTGATCAGTGCATGATCAGCCACGTGATCAGTGCATGATCAGCCACGTGATCAGTGCATGATCAGTCACGTGATCATGTGTGATCAGCCACGTGATCAGTGCATGATCAGCCACGTGATCAGTGCATGATCAGTCACGTGATCAGTGCATGATCAGTCACGTGATCAGTGCATGATAGCTACGTGATCAGTGCATGATCAGCCACGTGATCAGTGCATGATAGCCACGTGATCAGTGCATGATCAGCCACGTGATCAGTGCATGATAGCCACGTGATCAGTGCATGATCAGTCACGTGATCATGTGTGATCAGCCACGTGATCAGTGCATGATCAGCCACGTGATCAGTGCATGATCAATTACGTGATCAGTGCATGATCAGTCACGTGACCAGTACATGGTAGCTACGTGATCAGTGCATGATCAGCCACGTGATCAGTGCATGATAGCCACGTGATCAGTGCATGATCAGTCACGTGATCAGTGCATGATCAGTCACGTGATCAGTGCATGATCAGTTACGTGATCAGTGCATGATCAGTCACGTGACCAGTGCATGGTAGCTACGTGATCATTGCATGATCAGCCACGTGATCAGTGCATGATAGCCACGTGATCAGTGCATGATCAGTCACGTGATCAGTGTATGATCAGCCACGTGATCAGTGCATGATGCCACGTGATCAGTGCATGATAGTCACGTGATCAGTGTGTGATCAGCCACGTGATCAGTGCATGATCAGCCACGTGATCAGTGCATGATCAGTCACGTGATCAGTGCATGATCAGCCACGTGATCAGTGCATGATCAGCCACGTGATCAGTGCATGATCAGCCACGTGATCAGTGCATGATCAGCCACGTGATCAGTGCATGATAGCCACGTGATCAGTGCATGATCAGTCACGTGATCAGTGTGATCAGCCACGTGATCAGTGCATGATGCCACGTGATCAGTGCATGATCAGTCACGTGACAGTGCATGATCAGCCACGTGAACAGTGCATGTTCAGGCACGTGATCAGTGCATGATCAGCCACGTGATCAGTGCATGATCACTCACGTGATCATGTGTGATCAGCCACGGGATCAGTGCATGATGAGCCACGTGATCAGTGCAGGATCAGTTACGTGATCAGTGCATGATCAGCCACGTGATCAGTGCATGATAGCCACGTGATCATTGCATGATAGCCACGTGATCAGTGCATGATCAGTTACGTGAGCAGTGTATGATCAGCCACGTGATCAGTGCATGGTCAGACACGTGAAAAGTGTATGATCAGCCACGTGATCAGTGCATGATATCCAAGTGATCAGTGCATGATCATCACGTGATCAGTGTATGATCAGCCACGTGAACAGTGCATGCTCAGTCACGGGATCAGGGCCTGCTGAGCTGCGTGATTACTGTCTGCTCATCTGCTTGACAATTGCCAGCTGAGCTGCACGATTCCTGCCTGTCATCTGCTTGACAATTGCCAGCTGTGCTGCGTAATTCCTGCCTGCTCAGCTGCTTGATTATTGCCAGCTGAGCAGCATGATTCCTCACAGCTGAGTTCCATGATTATTGCCTGCTGACTGTTTGATTCGTGCCTACTCAGCTCTTTGTTTATTGCCTCCAGAGGCACATGATCAGTGTATGATAGCAAACATGATCAGCGCATGATCAGTCACATGATCAGAGCCATTAAGTCACTTGATCACTACATGATAGTCATGTGATCAGTCCATGCTCAGTCACGGTATCAGTGCATGATCAACCACGTGATCAGTGCACGATAGCCAGGTAATGAGTGCATGATAGCCAGATGATCAGTGCATGATCAGTCACGTGATCAGTGCATGATCAGCCAAGTAATCAGTGCATGATAGCCAACTGATCAGTGGATGATCAGTCACGTGATCAGTGCATGGTCAGTCACTTGATCAGTGCATGATCAGCCACGTGATTAGTGCATGATCAGCTACGTGATCAGTGCATGATCAGTCACGTGATCAGTACATGATCAGTCACGTGAACAGTGCATGATCAGTCATGTGATCAGTGCATGACCAGCCAAGTGATCAGTGCATGATAGCCACGTGATCAGTGCATGATCAGTCACGTGATCAGTGCATGATCAGTCACGTGATCAGTGCATGATCAGCCACGTGATCAGTGCATGATCAGCCAAATGATCAGTGAATGATCAGTCATGTGATCAGTGCATGATCAGCCACGTGATCAGTGAATGATCAGTCACGTGATCAGTGCATGGTCAGTCACGTGATCAATGAAATGATCATCCACGTGATCATGCATGTGATAGTGATCACATCCATGATGATGCACCACGTGATCAGTGCATGATCAGCCACGTGATCAGTGCATGATCAGTGATCAGTGCATGATCAGCCACGTGATCAGTGTATGATCAGTCACGTGATAAGGGCCTGCTGAGCTTCGTGATTACTGTCTGCTCATCTGCTTGACAATTGCCAGCTGAGCTGCATGATTCCTGCCTGTCATCTCCTTGACAATTGCCACCTGTGCCATAATTCCTGCCTGCTCATCTGATTATTGCCAGCTGAGCAGCATGATTTCTCAAAGCTGAGTTCCATGATTATAGCCTGCTGACTGATTCCTGCCTACTCAGCTCTTTGTTCATTGCCTGCAGATGCACATGATCAGTGTGTGACACCAAATATGATCAGCATATGATCAATTACATGATCAATGCATGATAAGCCAGGTGATCAGTGCATGACCAATTACGTGATCAGTGCATGATCAGTCATGTGACCAGTGCATGGTAGCTACGTGATCATTGCATGATCAGCCACGTGATCAGTGCATGATAGCCACGTGATCAGTGCATGATCAGTCACGTGATCAGTGCATGATCAGTCACGTGATCAGTGCATGATCAGTGCAGTGCATGATCAGCCACGTGATCAGTGCATGGTCAGTCACGTGACCAGTACATGGTAGCTACGTGACCAGTGCATGATCAGCCATGTGATCAGTGCATGGTCAGACACGTGAACAGTGTGATCAGCCACGTGATCAGTGCATGATATCCAAGTGATCAGTGCATGATTATTCACGTGATAGGTGTGTGATCAGCCACGTGAACAGTGCATGCTCAGTCACATGATGAGGGCCTGCTGAGCTGCGTGATTACTGTCTGCTCATCTGCTTGACAATTGCCAGCTGAGCTGCATGATTCCTGCCTGTCATCTGCTTGACAATTGCCAGCTGCGTAATTCCTGCCTGCTCAGCTGCTTGATTATTGCCAGCTGAGCAGCATGATTCCTCACAGCTGAGTTCCATGATTATTGCCTGCTGACTGTTTGATTCGTGCCTACTCAGCTCTTTGTTTATTGCCTCCAGAGGCACATGATCAGTGTATGATAGCAAACATGATCAGCGCATGATCAGTCACATGATCAGCGCCATTAAGTCACATGATCACTACATGATAGCCATGTGATCAGTGCTCAGTGTATCAGTGCATGACCAGCGTGATCAGTGTATGATCAGCCACGTAATCATTGCATGATCAGCCACATGATCAGTGCATGATCACGTGATCAGTGCATGATCACGTGATCAGTGCATGATCAGTCACGTGATCAGTGCATGATCAGCCACGTGATCAGTGCATGATCAGCCGCGATCAGTGCATGATCAGTCACGTGATGATGTGTGATCAGCATGATCAGCCACGTGACAGTGCATGCCACTTGATCAGTGCATGATCAGTCACGTGATCAGTGCATGATCAGTCACTTGATCAGTGCGTGATCAGTGCATGATCAGTCCACAGTGATGATCACGTGATCAGTGCATGATCCACGTGATCAGTGCAGATCATGATCAGTGCATGCATGATCAGTGTGATCATGTGATCAGTGCATGATTAGACACGTGATCAGTGCATTTTCAGTCTCGTGATCAGTGCATGATTAGCCGCGTGATCAGTGCATGGTCAGATCACGTGAAAGTGTCATGATCAGTCACGTGATCAGTGCATGATATCCAGTGATCAGTGCACGATAATCACGTGATCAGTGCATGATCAGTCACGTGATCAGTACATGATCAGTCACTTGAACAGTGCATGATCATTTACGTGATCTGTGCATGATCAGTCACGTGACCAGTATATGGTAGCTACGTGATCATTCCTAGACGAGCCACGTGAGCAGTGCATGATAGCCACGTGATGTGTGCATGATCAGTTACGTGAGTACAGTATGATCAGCCATGTGATCAGTGCATGAGTGCCACGTGATCAGTGCATGATATGTCACGTGACAGGTGTGTGATCAGCCACGTGAACAGTGCATGTTCAGCCACGTGTTCAGTGCATGATAGCCACGTGATCAGTGCATGATCAGTTACCTGAGCAGTGTATGATCAGCCACGTGATCAGTGCATGGTCAGACACGTGAAAAGTGTATGATCAGCCACGTGATCAGTGCATGATATGCAAGTGATCAGTGCATGATCATCACGTGATCAGTGTATGATCAGCCACGTGAACAGTGCATGCTCAGTCACGTGATCAGGGCCTGCTGAGCTGTGTGATTACTGTCTGCTCATCTGCTTGACAATTGCCAGCTGAGCTGCACGATTCCTGCCTGTCATCTGCTTGACAATTGCCAGCTGTGCTGCGTAATTCTTGCCTGCTCAGCTGCTTGATTATTGCCAGCTGAGCAGCATGATTCCTCACAGCTGAGTTCCATGATTATTGCCTGCTGACTGTTTGATTCGTGCCTACTCAGCTCTTTGTTTATTGCCTCCAGAGGCACATGATCAGTGTATGATAGCAAACATGATCAGCGCATGATCAGTCACATGATCAGAGCCATTAAGTCACGTGATCACTACATTATAGTCATGTGATCAGTCCATGCTCAATCACGGTATCAGTGCATGATCAGCCACGTGATCAGTGCATGATCTGTCACATGATTAGTGTATGATCATCCACGTGATCAGTGCACGGGCAGTCATGTGATCAGTGCATGATATAGACGTGATCAGTGCATGATCAGTCTCGTGATCAGTGCATGATAGCCAAGTGATCAGTGCATGATCAGTCACCTGATGGGTGTATGATCATTCACGTGAACTGTACATGGTAGCTACATGATCATTGCATGATCAGCCACGTGAATAGTTCATGATAGCCACGTGATCACTGCATGATCAGTCACGTGATCAGTGCATGGTCAGTCATGTGACCAGTACATGGTAGCTGCGTGATCATCGCATGATCAGCCACGTGAGCACTGCATGATAGCCACGTGATCAGTGCATAATCAGTCACGTGATCAGTGCATGATCAGTCACGTGTTCAGTGCATGATCAGCCACGTGATCAGTGCATGATCAGTCACGTGATCAGTGCATGGTCAGTCATGTGACCAGTACATGGTAGCTACATGATCATTGCATGATCAGCCATGTGATCAGTGCATGGTCAGACACGTGAACAGTGCATGACCAGGCACGTGATCAGTGAATGATCAGCCACGTGATCAGTGCATGATCAGTCTCATGATCAGTGCATGACCAGTCACGCTGATAGGATTGTGATCAGCCAGGTGAACAGTGCATGCTCAGTCACGTGATCAGGGCCTACTGAGCTGCATGATTACTGTCTGCTCATCTGCTTGACAATTTCCAGCTGAGCTACACGATTCCTGCCTGTCATCTCTTGACAATTGCCACCTGTGCTGCGTAATTCCTACTTGCTCATCTACTTGATTATTGCCAGCTGAGCAGCATGATTTCTCAGAGGTGAGTCCCATGATTATAGCCTGCTGACTGATTCCTGCCTACTCAGCTCTTTATTCATTGCCTCCAGAGGCACATGATCAGTGTGTGACACCAAACATGATCAGCACATGATCAGTCACATAATCAATGCATGATAAGCCAGGTGATCAGTGCATGATCAATTACATGATCAGTGCATGATCAGTCATGTGACCAGTACATGGTAGCTGCGTGATCATTGCATGATCAGCCACGTGAGCAGTGCATGATAGCCACGTGATCAGTGCATGATCAGTCACGTGATCTGTGCATAATCAGTCATATGATCTGTGCATGATCAGTCACGTGATCAGTGCATGATCAGTTACCTGATCAGTGCATGATCAGTCATGTGACCAGTGCATGATAGCTACGTGATCATTGCATGATCAGCCACGTGATCAGTGCATGATAGCCACGTGCTCAGTGCATGATAGCCACGTGATCAGTGCATGATCAGTCACGTGATCGTGTGTGATCAGCCACGTGATCAGTGCATGTTATCCACGTGATCAGTGCAGGATAGCCACGTGATCACTTCATGATTATTTACGTGATCTGTACATGATCATTCACATGATCATGTGTGATCAGCCACGGGATCAGTGCATGATGAGCCATGTGATCATTGCAGGATCAATTACGTGATCAGTGCATGATCAGTCACATGACAAGTACATGGTTGCTACGTGATCATTGCGTGGTCAGCCACGTGATCAGTGCATGATAGCCTCGTGATCAGTGCATGATAGCCACATGATCAGTGCATGATCAGCCACGTGATCAGTGCACGATCAGTCACATGATCATGTGTGATCAGCCACGTGATCAGTGCAAGATGAGCCACGTGATCAGTGCAGGATCAATTACGTGATCAGTGCATGATCAGTCACATGACCAGTACATGGTTGCTTCGTGATCATTGCGTGGTCAGCCACGTGATCAGTGCATGATAGCCTCGTTATCAGTGCATGATAGCCACGTGATCAGTGCATGAGAGCCACGTGATCAGTGCATGATCAGTCACGTGATACATGTGTGATCAGCCACGGGATCAGTGCATGATGAGCCTCGTGATCAGTGCAAGATCAATTATGTGATCAGTGCATGATCAGTCACGTGACCAGTACATGGTTGCTACGTGATCATTGCATGATCAGCCACGTGAGCAGAGCATGATAGCCTCGTGATCAGTGCATGATCAGTCACGTGATCAGTGCATGATCAGTAACTTGAACAGTGCATGATCATTTACGTGATCTGTGCATGATCAGTCATGTGACCAGTATATGGTAGCTACATGATCATTCCTTGACGAGCCACGTGAGCAGTGCATGATAGCCACGTGATGTGTGCATGATCAGTTACGTGATAGAGTATGATCAGCCACGTGATCAGTGCATGAGTGCCACGTGATCAGTGCATGATAGTCACGTGACAGGTGCATGATCAGCCACGTGAAAAGTGTATGATCAGCCACGTGATCAGTGCATGATCAGTTACCTGAGCAGGGCATGATCAGCCACGTGATCATTGCGTGATCAGCCACGTGATCAGTGCATGATAGCCACGTGATCATTGCATGATCAGCCACATAATCAGTGCATGAGAGCGTGATCAGTGCACGATCAGTCATATGATACATGTGTGATCAGTCACGTAATCAGTGCATGAGTGCCACGTGATCAGTGCATGATATGTCACGTGAGAGTGTGTGATCTGCCACGTGAACAGTGCATGTTCAGCCACGTATTCAGTGCATGATAGCCACGTGATCAGTGCATGATCAGTTACGTGACCAGTGTATGATCAGCCACATGATCAGTGCATGGTCAGACACGTGAACACTGTATGATCAGCCACGTGATCACTGCATGATATCCAAGTGATCAGTGCATGATCATCACGTGATCAGTGTATGATCAGCCACGTGAACAGTGCATGCTCAGTCACGTGATCAGGACCTGCTGAGCTGCGTGATTACTGTCTGCTCGTCTGCTTGACAATTGCCAGCTGAGCTGCACGATTCCTGCCTGTCATCTGCTTGACAATTGCCAGCTGTGATGCATAATTCCTGGCTGCTCAGCTGCTTGATCATTGCCAGTTGAGCAGCATGATTCCTCACACCTGAGTTGCATGATTATTGCCTGCTGACTGTTTGATTCGTGCCTACTCAGCTCTTTGTTTATTGCCTCCAGAGGCACATGATCAGTGTATGATAGCAAACATGATCAGCACTTGATCAGTCACATGATCAGCGCCATTAAGTCACGTGATCACTACATGATAGTCATGTGATCAGTCCATGCTCAGTCACGGTATGAGTGCATGATCAGCCAATGGATCAGTGCACGATGAGCCAGGTGATCATTTCATGATAGCCACGTGATCAGTGCATGATTTGTCACGTGATCTTTGCATGATCAGGCACGTGATCAGTGTATGATCAGCCACGTGATCAATGCATGATCTGTCACATGATTAGTGCATGATCATCCACGTGATCAGTGCATGGGCAGTCATGTGATCAGTGCATGATATAGACGTGATCAGTGCATGATCAGTCACGTGATCAGTGCATGATAGCCACGTGATCACTGCATGATCAGTCACGTGATCAGTGCATGATCAGTCATGTGACCAGTACATGGTAGCTAAGTGATCATGGCATGATCAGCCACGTGAGCAGTGCATGATAGCCACGTGATCTGTGCATGATCAGACACGAGATCAGTGCATGATCAGTCACGTGATCAGTGCATGATCAGCCACGTGATCAGTGCATGACCAGGCACGTGATCAGTGTATGTCCAGCCAAGTGATCAGTGCATGATAGCCACGTGATCAGTGCATGATCAGTCACGTGAACAGTGCATGCTCAGTCACGTGATCAGGCCTGCTGAGCTGCGTGATTACTGTCTGCTCATCTGCTTGACAATTTCCAGCTGAGCTGCACGATTCCTGCCTGTCATCTCCTTGACAATTGCCACCTGTGCTGCGTAATTCCTGCCTGCTCATCTACTTTATTATTGCCAGCTGAGAAGCATGATTTCTCAGAGGTGAGTTCCATGATTATAGCCTGCTGACTGATTCCTGCCTACTCAGCTCTATGTTCATTGCCTCCAGAGGCACATGATCAGTGTGTGACACCAAAGATGATCAGCACATGATCAGTCACATAATCAATGCATGATAAGCCAGGTGATCAGTGCATGATCAATTATGTGATCACTGCATGATCAGTCATGTGACCACTACATGGAAGCTGCGTGATCATTGCATGATCAGCCACGTGAGCAGTGCATGATAGCCACTTGATCAGTGCATGATAGCCACGTGATCAGAGCATGATCAGTCACGTGATCAGTGTGTGATCAGCCACGTGATCAGTGCATGATAGCCACGTGATCACTTCATGATTATTTACGTGATCTGTACATGATCAGTCACGTGATCGTGTGTGATCAGCCACCGGATCAGTGCATGATGAGCCATGTGATCATTGCAGGATCAATTACGTGATCAGTGCATGATCAGTCACATAACCAGTACATGGTTGCTACGTGATCATTCCGTGATCAGCCACGTGATCAGTGCATGATAGCCACGTGATCAGTGCATGATAGCCACATGATCAGTGCATGAGAGCCACGTGATCAGTGCACGATCAGTCACGTGATACATGTGTGATCAGCCACGTGATCAGTGCATGATGAGCCACGTGATCAGTGCAGGATCAATTCCGTGATCAGTGCATGATCAGTCACGTGACCAGTACATGGTTGCTACGTGATCCTTGCATGGTCAGCCACGTGAGAAGAGCATGATAGCCACGTGATCAGTGCATGATCAGTCACGTGATCAGTACATGATCAGTCACTTGAACAGTGCATGATCATTTACGTGATCTGTGCATGATCAGTCACGTGACCAGTATATGGTAGCTACGTGATCATTCCTTGACGAGCCACGTGAGCAGTGCATGATAGCCACGTGATGTGTGCATGATGAGTTACGTGAGCAGAGTATGATCAGCCACGTGATCAGTGCATGAGTGCCACGCGATCAGTGCATTGTATGTCACGTGACAGGTGTGTGATCAGCCACGTGAACAGTTCATGTTCAGCCACGTGTTCGGTGCATGATAGCCACGTGATCAGTGCATGATCAGTTACGTGAGCAGTGTATGATCAGCCACGTGATCAGTGCATGGTCAGACACGTGAAAAGTGTATGATCAGCCACGTGATCAGTGCATGATATCCAAGTGATCAGTGCATGATCATCACGTGATCAGTGTATGATCAGCCACGTGAACAGTGCATGCTCAGTCACGTGATCAGGGCCTGCTGAGCTGCGTGATTACTGTCTGCTCATCTGCTTAACAATTGCCAGGTGAGCTGCACGATTCCTGCCTGTCATCTGCTTGACAAATGCCAGCTGTGCTGTGTAATTCCTGCCTGCTAAGCTGCTTGATTATTGCCAGCTGAGCAGCATGATTCCTCACACCTGAGTTCCATGATTATTGCCTGCTGACTGTTTGATTCGTGCCTACTCAGCTCTTTGTTTATTGCCTCCAGAGGCACATGATCAGTGTATGATAGCAAACATGATCAGCGCATGATCAGTCACATGATCAGAGCCATTAAGTCACGTGATCACTACATGATAGTCATGTGATCAGTCCATGCTCAGTCACGGTATCAGTGCATGATCAGCCACGTGATCAGTGCATGATCTGTCACATGATTAGTGTATGATCATCCACGTGATCAGTGCATGATCAGTCACCTGATGGGTGTATGATCATTCACGTGACCTGTACATGGTAGCTACATGATCATGGCATGATCAGCCACGTGAGTAGTGCATGATAGCCATGTGATCACTGCATGATCAGTCACGTGATCAGTGCATGATCAGTCATGTGACCAGTACATGGTAGCTGCGTGATCATGGCATGATCAGCCACGTGAGCAGTGCATGATAGCCAAGTGATCAGTGCATGATCAGACACGAGAGAGTGCATGACCAGGCACGTGATCAGTGTATGTCCAGCCATGTGATCAGTGCATGATCAGTCACATGATCAGTGCATGATCAGTCACGTGATAGTGTGTGATCAGCCACGTGAACAGTGCATGCTCAGTCACGTGATCAGGGCCTGCTGAGCTGCGTGATTACTGTCTGCTCATCTGCTTGACAATTTCCAGCTGAGCTACACGATTCCTGCCTGTCATCTCCTTGACAATTGCCACCTGTGCTGCGTAATTCCTGCCTGCTCATCTACTTGATTATTGCCAGCTGAGCAGCATGATTTCTCAGAGGTGAGTTCCATGATTATAGCCTGCTGACTGATTCCTGCCTACTCAGCTCTATGTTCATTGCCTCCAGAGGCACATGATTAGTGTGTGACACCAAAAATGTTCAGCACATGATCAGTCACATAATCAATGCATGATAAGCCAGGTGATCAGTGCATGATCAATTACGTGATCAGTGCATGATCAGTCATGTGACTAGTACATGGTAGCTGCGTGATCATTGCATGATCAGACACGTAAGCAGTGCATGATAGCCACGTGATCAGTGCATGATCAGTCACGTGATCAGTGCATAATCAGTCACGTGATCAGTGCATGATCAGCCACGTGATCAGTGCATGATCAGTTACCTGATCAGTGCATGATCAGTCATGGGACCAGTGCATGATAGCTACGTGATCATTGCATGATCAGCCAGGTGATCAGTGCATGATAGCTACGTGCTCAGTGCATGATAGCCACGTGATCAGTGCATGATCAGTCACGTGATACGTGTGTGATCAGCCACGTAATCAGTTCATGTTATCCACGTCATCAGTGCATGATAGCCACGTGATCAGTGCATGATCATTCACGTGATCTGTGCATGATCAGTCACGTGATCGTGTGTGATCAGCCACGTGATCAGTGCGTGATGATCCATGTGATCAGTGCAGGATCAATTATGTGATCAGTGCATGATCAGTCACATGACCAGTACATGGTTGCTACGTGATCATTGCGTGATCAGCCACGTGATCAGTGCATGATAGCCACGTGATCAGTGCATGATAGCCACGTGATCAGTGCATGATGAGCCACGTGATCAGTGCATGATCAGTCACGTGATACATGTGTGATCAGCCACGTGATCAGTGCATGATGAGCCACGTGATCAGTGCAGGATCAATTACGTGATCAGTGCATGATCAGTCACGTGATCAGTGCATGGTTGCTACGTGATCATTGCATGATCAGCCACGTGATCAGTGCATGATAGCCACGTGATCAGTGCATGATCAGTCACGTGATCAGTGCATGATCAGTCACGTGATCAGTGCATGATCATTTACGTGATCAGTGCATGATCAGTCACGTGACCAGTATATGGTAGCTACGTGATCATTGCATGATCAGCCACGTGATCAGTGCATGATAGCCACGTGATCAGTGCATGATCAGTTACGTGATCAGTGTATGATCAGCCACGTGATCAGTGCATGATGCCACGTGATCAGTGCATGATCAGTCACGTGACACATGTGTGATCAGCCACGTGATCAGTGCATGATCAGCCACGTGATCAGTGCATGATAGCCACGTGATCAGTGCATGATCAGTCACGTGATCAGTGCATGATCAGCCACGTGATCAGTGCATGATCAGACACGTGATCAGTGCATGATCAGCCACGTGATCAGTGCATGATAGCCACGTGATCAGTGCATGATCAGTCACGTGATCAGTGCATGATCATCCACGTGATCAGTGCATGGCAGTCACGTGATCAGTGCATGATCAGACGTGATCAGTGCATGATCAGTCACGTGATCAGTGCATGATCAGCCACGTGATCAGTGCATGATAGTCACGTGATGAGTGCATGATAGCCACGTGATCAGTGCATGATCAGTCACGTGATCAGTGTATGATCAGCCACGTGATCAGTGCATGATTGCCACTGATCAGTGCATGATCAGTCACGTGATCAGTGCATGATCAGTCACGTGATCAGTGCATGATCAGCCACGTGATCAGTGCATGATAGCCACGTGATCAGTGCATGATCAGTTACGTGAGCAGTGTATGATCAGCCACGTGATCAGTGCATGGTCAGACACGTGAACAGTGTATGATCAGCCACGTGATCAGTGCATGATATCCAAGTGATCAGTGCATGATCAATCACGTGATCAGTGTATGATCAGCCACGTGAACAGTGCATGCTCAGTCACGTGATCAGGGCCTGCTGAGCTGCGTGATTACTGTCTGCTCATCTGCTTGACAATTGCCAGCTGAGCTGCATGATTCCTGCCTGTCATCTGCTTGACAATTGCCAGCTGTGCTGCGTAATTCCTGCCTGCTCAGCTGCTTGATTATTGCCAGCTGAGCAGCATGATTCCTCACAGCTGAGTTCCATGATTATTGCCTGCTGACTGTTTGATTCGTGCCTACTCAGCTCTTTGTTTATTGCCTCCAGAGGCACATGATCAGTGTATGATAGCAAACATGATCAGCGCATGATCAGTCACATGATCAGCGCCATTAAGTCACGTGATCACTACATGATAGTCATGTGATCAGTCCATGCTCAGTCACGGTATCAGTGCATGATCAGCCACGTGATCAGTGCATGATCTGTCACATGATTAGTGTATGATCATCCACGTGATCAGTGCATGGGCAGTCATGTGATCAGTGCATGATTAGACGTGATCAGTGCATGATCAGTCTCGTGATCAGTGCATGATAGCCACGTGATCAGTGCATGATCAGTCACCTGATGGGTGTATGATCATTCACGTGACCAGTACATGGTAGCTACATGATCAGTGCATGATCAGCCACGTGATCAGTGCATGATAGCCACGTGATCAGTGCATGATCAGCTACATGCACATGATCAGTGCATGATCAATTACGTGATCAGTGCATGATCAGTCACGTGACCAGTACATGGTAGCTGTGTGATCAGTGCATGATCAGCCACGTGATCAGTGCATGATAGCCACGTGATCAGTGCATGATCAGTCACGTGATCAGTGCATGATCAGTCACGTGATCAGTGCATGATCAGCCACGTGATCAGTGCATGATCAATTACGTGATCAGTGCATGATCAGTCACGTGACCAGTACATGGTAGCTACGTGATCATTGCATGATCAGCCACGTGATCAGTGCATGATAGCCACGTGATCAGTGCATGATCAGTCATGTGATACGTGTGTGATCAGCCACGTGATCAGTGCATGATATCCACGTGATCAGTGCATGATAGCCACGTGATCAGTGCATGATAGCCACGTGATCAGTGCATGATCAGTCACGTGATACGTGTGTGATCAGCCACGTGATCAGTGCATGATGAGCCACGTGATCAGTGCAGGATCAATTACGTGATCAGTGCATGATCAGTCACGTGACCAGTACATGGTTGCTACGTGATCATTGCATGATCAGCCACGTGAGCAGTGCATGATAGCCACGTGATCAGTGCATGATCAGTCACGTGATCAGTACATGATCAGTCACGTGAACAGTGCATGATCATTTACGTGATCTGTGCATGATCAGTCACGTGACCAGTATATGGTTGCTACGTGATCATTGCATGACCAGCCACGTGAGCAGTGCATGATAGCCACGTGATGTGTGCATGATCAGTTACGTGAGCAGAGTATGATCAGCCACGTGATCAGTGCATGAGTGCCACGTGATCAGTGCATGATCAGTCACGTGACAGGTGTGTGATCAGCCACGTGAACAGTGCATGTTCAGCCACGTGATCAGTGCATGATAGCCACGTGATCAGTGCATGATCAGTTACGTGAGCAGTGTATGATCAGCCACGTGATCAGTGCATGATCAGCCACGTGATCAGTGCATGATAGCCACGTGATCAGTGCATGATCATTCACGTGATCAGTGTATGATCAGCCACGTGAACAGTGCATGCTCAGTCACGTGATCAGGGCCTGCTGAGCTGCGTGATTACTGTCTGCTCATCTGCTTGACAATTGCCAGCTGAGCTGCACGATTCCTGCCTGTCATCTGCTTGACAATTGCCAGCTGTGCTGTGTAATTCCTGCCTGCTCAGCTGCTTGATTATTGCCAGCTGAGCAGCATGATTCCTCACAGCTGAGTTCCATGATTATTGCCTGCTGACTGTTTGATTCGTGCCTACTCAGCTCTTTGTTTATTGCCTCCAGAGGCACATGATCAGTGTATGATAGCAAACATGATCAGCGCATGATCAGTCACATGATCAGCGCCATTAAGTCACGTGATCACTACATGATAGTCATGTGATCAGTCCATGCTCAGTCACGGTATCAGTGCATGATCAGCCACGTGATCAGTGCATGATCTGTCACATGATTAGTGTATGATCATCCACGTGATCAGTGCATGGGCAGTCATGTGATCAGTGCATGATATAGACGTGATCAGTGCATGATCAGTCTCGTGATCAGTGCATGATAGCCACGTGATCAGTGCATGATCAGTCACCTGATGGGTGTATGATCATTCACGTGACCTGTACATGGTAGCTACATGATCATTGCATGATCAGCCACGTGAGTAGTGCATGATAGCCACGTGATCACTGCATGATCAGTCACGTGATCAGTGCATGATCAGTCATGTGACCAGTACATGGTAGCTGCGTGATCATGCATGATCAGCCACGTGAGCAGTGCATGATAGCCACGTGATCAGTGCATGATCAGACACGTGATCAGTGCATGATCAGTCACGTGATCAGTGCATGATCAGCCACGTGATCAGTGCATGATCAGTCACGTGATCAGTGCATGATCAGTCACGTGATCAGTGTGTGATCAGCCACGTGAACAGTGCATGCTCAGTCACGTGATCAGGGCCTGCTGAGCTGCGTGATTACTGTCTGCTCATCTGCTTGACAATTTCCAGCTGAGCTGCACGATTCCTGCCTGTCATCTCCTTGACAATTGCCACCTGTGCTGCGTAATTCCTCCTGCTCATCTACTTGATTTTGCCAGCTGAGCAGCATGATTTCTCAGAGGTGAGTTCCATGATTATAGCCTGCTGACTGATCCTGCCTACTCAGCTCTATGTTCATTGCCTCCAGAGGCACATGATCAGTGTGTGACACCAAACATGATCAGCACATGATCAGTCACATGATCAGTGCATGATCAGCCACGTGATCAGTGCATGATAGCCACGTGATCAGTGCATGATCAGTCACGTGATCAGTGCATGATCAGTCACGTGATCAGTGCATGATAGCTACGTGATCAGTGCATGATCAGCCACGTGATCAGTGCATGATAGCCACGTGATCAGTGCATGATCAGTCACGTGATCAGTGTGTGATCAGCCACGTGATCAGTGCATGATATCCACGTGATCAGTGCATGATAGCCACGTGATCAGTGCATGATCATTCACGTGATCAGTGCATGATCAGTCACGTGATCGTGATGATCAGCCACGTGATCAGTGCATGATGAGCCACGTGATCAGTGCATGATCAATTACGTGATCAGTGCATGATCAGTCACGTGACCAGTACATGGTTGCTACGTGATCATTGCATGATCAGCCACGTGATCAGTGCATGATAGCCACGTGATCAGTGCATGATAGCCACGTGATCAGTGCATGATCAGCCACGTGATCAGTGCATGATCAGTCACGTGATCATGTGTGATCAGCCACGTGATCAGTGCATGATCAGCCACGTGATCAGTGCATGATCAGCCACGTGATCAGTGCATGATCAGCCACGTGATCAGTGCATGATCAGTCACGTGATCAGTGCATGATCAGCCACGTGATCAGTCACGTGACCAGTACATGGTAGCTACGTGATCAGTGCATGATCAGCCACGTGATCAGTGCATGATAGCCACGTGATCAGTGCATGATCAGTCACATGATCGTGTGTGATCAGTCACGTGATCAGTGCATGATATTAGTGCATGATAGCCACGTGATCAGTGCATGATAGCCACGTGATCAGTGCATGATCAGTCACGTGATCGTGTGTGATCAGCCACGTGATCAGTGCATGATATCCACGTGATCAGTGCATGATAGCCACGTGATCAGTGCATGATCAGTCACGTGATCAGTGCATGATCAGTCACGTGATAGTGCATGATCAGCCACGTGATCAGTGCATGATGAGCCACGTGATCAGTGCATGATCAATTCGTGATCAGTGCATGATCAGTCACGTGACCAGTACATGGTAGCTACGTGATCATTGCATGATCAGCCACGTGATCAGTGCATGATAGCCACGTGATCAGTGCATGATCAGTCATGTGATCGTGTGTGATCAGCCACGTGATCAGTGCATGATATCCACGTGATCAGTGCATGATAGCCACGTGATCAGTGCATGATAGCCACGTGATCAGTGCATGATCAGTCACGTGATCGTGTGTGATCAGCCACGTGATCAGTGCATGATGAGTCACGTGATCAGTGCATGATCAATTACGTGATCAGTGCATGATCAGTCACGTGACCAGTATATGGTTGCTACGTGATCAGTGCATGATCAGCCACGTGATCAGTGCATGATAGCCACGTGATCAGTGCATGATCAGTCACGTGATCAGTGTATGATCAGCCACGTGATCAGTGCATGAGTCACGTGATCAGTGCATGATCAGTCACGTGACAGTGTGATCAGCCACGTGATCAGTGCATGATCAGCCACGTGATCAGTGCATGATAGCCACGTGATCAGTGCATGATCAGTCACGTGATCAGTGCATGATCAGCCACGTGATCAGTGCATGATCAGACACGTGATCAGTGCATGATCAGCCACGTGATCAGTGCATGATATCCACGTGATCAGTGCATGATCAGCCACGTGATCAGTGCATGATCAGTCACGTGATCAGTGCATGATCAGTCACGTGATCAGTGCATGATCAGCCACGTGATCAGTGCATGTCAGTCATGTAGTCAGTGCATGATAGTGCCGTGATCAGTGCATGATCAGTCCCGTGATCAGTGTATGATCAGCCACGTGATCAGTGCATGATAGCACGTGATCAGTGCATGATCAGCCACGTGATCAGTGCATGATAGCCACGTGATCAGTGCATGATCATTCACGTGATCAGTGTATGATCAGCCACGTGAACAGTGCATGCTCAGTCACGTGATCAGGGCCTGCTGAGCTGCGTGATTACTGTCTGCTCATCTGCTTGACAATTGCCAGCTGAGCTGCACGATTCCTGCCTGTCATCTGCTTGACAATTGCCAGCTGTGCTGTGTAATTCCTGCCTGCTCAGCTGCTTGATTATTGCCAGCTGAGCAGCATGATTCCTCACAGCTGAGTTCCATGATTATTGCCTGCTGACTGTTTGATTCGTGCCTACTCAGCTCTTTGTTTATTGCCTCCAGAGGCACATGATCAGTGTATGATAGCAAACATGATCAGCGCATGATCAGTCACATGATCAGCGCCATTAAGTCACGTGATCACTACATGATAGTCATGTGATCAGTCCATGCTCAGTCACGGTATCAGTGCATGATCAGCCACGTGATCAGTGCATGATCTGTCACATGATTAGTGTATGATCATCCACGTGATCAGTGCATGGGCAGTCATGTGATCAGTGCATGATATAGACGTGATCAGTGCATGATCAGTCTCGTGATCAGTGCATGATAGCCACGTGATCAGTGCATGATCAGTCACCTGATGGGTGTATGATCATTCACGTGACCTGTACATGGTAGCTACATGATCATTGCATGATCAGCCACGTGAGTAGTGCATGATAGCCACGTGATCAGTGCATGATCAGTCACGTGATCAGTGCATGATCAGTCATGTGACCAGTACATGGTAGCTGCGTGATCATGCATGATCAGCCACGTGAGCAGTGCATGATAGCCACGTGATCAGTGCATGATCAGACACGTGATCAGTGCATGATCAGCCACGTGATCAGTGCATGATCAGCCACGTGATCAGTGCATGATCAGTCACGTGATCAGTGCATGATCAGTCACGTGATCAGTGTGTGATCAGCCACGTGAACAGTGCATGCTCAGTCACGTGATCAGGGCCTGCTGAGCTGCGTGATTACTGTCTGCTCATCTGCTTGACAATTTCCAGCTGAGCTGCACGATTCCTGCCTGTCATCTCCTTGACAATTGCCACCTGTGCTGCATAATTCCTGCCTGCTCATCTACTTGATTATTGCCAGCTGAGCAGCATGATTTCTCAGAGCTGAGTTCCATGATTATAGCCTGCTGACTGATTCCTGCCTACTCAGCTCTTTGTTCATTGCCTCCAGAGGCACATGATCAGTGTGTGACACCAAACATGATCAGCACATGATCAGTCACATGATCAATGCATGATAAGCCAGTGATCAGTGCATGATCAATTACGTGATCAGTGCATGATCAGTCATGTGACCAGTACATGGTAGCTGCGTGATCATTGCATGATCAGCCACGTGAGCAGTGCATGATAGCCACGTGATCAGTGCATGATCAGTCACGTGATCAGTGCATGATCAGTCACGTGATCAGTGCATGATAGCTACGTGATCAGTGCATGATCAGCCACGTGATCAGTGCATGATAGCCACGTGATCAGTGCATGATAGCCACGTGATCAGTGCATGATCAGTCACGTGATCGTGTGTGATCAGCCACGTGATCAGTGCATGATATCCACGTGATCAGTGCATGATAGCCACGTGATCAGTGCATGATCATTCACGTGATCAGTGCATGATCAGTCACGTGATCGTGATGATCAGCCACGGATCAGTGCATGATGAGCCACGTGATCAGTGCATGATCAATTACGTGATCAGTGCATGATCAGTCACGTGATCAGTGCATGGTTGCTACGTGATCATTGCATGATCAGCCACGTGATCAGTGCATGATAGCCACGTGATCAGTGCATGATCAGCCACGTGATCAGTGCATGATCAGCCACGTGATCAGTGCATGATCAGTCACGTGATCATGTGTGATCAGCCACGTGATCAGTGCATGATCAGCCACGTGATCAGTGCATGATCAGCCACGTGATCAGTGCATGATCAGCCACGTGATCAGTGCATGATCAGTCACGTGATCAGTGCATGATCAGCCACGTGATCAGTGCATGATCAGTCACGTGATCAGTGCATGATAGCTACGTGATCAGTGCATGATCAGCCACGTGATCAGTGCATGATAGCCACGTGATCAGTGCATGATCAGTCACGTGATCAGTGTGTGATCAGTCACGTGATCAGTGCATGATATCCGTGCATGATAGCCACGTGATCAGTGCATGATAGCCACGTGATCAGTGCATGATCAGTCACGTGATCGTGTGTGATCAGCCACGTGATCAGTGCATGATATCCACGTGATCAGTGCATGATAGCCACGTGATCAGTGCATGATTAGTCACGTGATCAGTGCATGATCAGTCACGTGATACGTGTGTGATCAGCCACGTGATCAGTGCATGATGAGCCACGTGATCAGTGCATGATCAATTACGTGATCAGTGCATGATCAGTCACGTGACCAGTACATGGTTGCTACGTGATCATTGCATGATCAGCCACGTGAGCAGTGCATGATAGCCACGTGATCAGTGCATGATCAGTCACGTGATCAGTGCATGATCAGTCACGTGATCAGTGCATGATCATTTACGTGATCAGTGCATGATCAGTCACGTGACCAGTATATGGTAGCTACGTGATCATTCCATGACAGCCACGTGAGCAGTGCATGATAGCCACGTGATGTGTGCATGATCAGTTACGTGATCAGTGTATGATCAGCCACGTGATCAGTGCATGAGTGCCACGTGATCAGTGCATGATATGTCACGTGACAGTGTGTGATCAGCCACGTGATCAGTGCATGATCAGCCACGTGATCAGTGCATGATAGCCACGTGATCAGTGCATGATCAGTTACGTGATCAGTGTATGATCAGCCACGTGATCAGTGCATGATCAGACACGTGATCAGTGCATGATCAGTCACGTGATCAGTGCATGATCAGCCACGTGATCAGTGCATGATCAGTCACGTGATCAGTGCATGATCAGTCACGTGATCAGTGCATGATCAGCCACGTGATCAGTGCATGATCAGTCACGTGATCAGTGCATGATCAGTCACGTGATCAGTGCATGATCAGCCACGTGATCAGTGCATGATCATCCACGTGATCAGTGCATGATCAGTCATGTGTCAGTGCATGATAGCCCGTGATCAGTGCATGATCAGTCCCGTGATCAGTGCATGATCAGCCACGTGATCAGTGCATGATAGCCACGTGATCAGTGCATGATCAGTCACATGATCAGTGCATGATCAGTCACGTGATCAGTGTGTGATCAGCCACGTGAACAGTGCATGCTCAGTCACGTGATCAGGGCCTGCTGAGCTGCGTGATTACTGTCTGCTCATCTGCTTGACAATTGCCAGCTGAGCTGCACGATTCCTGCCTGTCATCTGCTTGACAATTGCCACCTGTGCTGCGTAATTCCTGCCTGCTCATCTACTTGATTATTGCCAGCTGAGCAGCATGATTCTCAGAGCTGAGTTCCATGATTATAGCCTGCTGACTGATTCCTGCCTACTCAGCTCTATGTTCATTGCCTCCAGAGGCACATGATCAGTGTATGACACCAAACATGATCAGCACATGATCAGTCACATGATCAGTGCATGATAAGCCACGTGATCAGTGCATGATCAGTCATGTGATCAGTGCATGATCAGTCACGTGACCAGTACATGGTAGCTGCGTGATCAGTGCATGATCAGCCACGTGATCAGTGCATGATAGCCACGTGATCAGTGCATGATCAGTCACGTGATCAGTGCATGATCAGTCACGTGATCAGTGCATGATCAGTCACGTGATCAGTGCATGATCAATACGTGATCAGTGCATGATCAGTCACGTGACCAGTACATGGTAGCTACGTGATCATTGCATGATCAGCCACGTGATCAGTGCATGATAGCCACGTGATCAGTGCATGATCAGTCACGTGATCAGTGCATGATCAGTCACTGATCAGTGCATGATCAGTTACGTGATCAGTGCATGATCAGTCACGTGATCAGTGCATGGTTGCTACGTGATCAGTGCATGATCAGCCACGTGATCAGTGCATGATAGCCACGTGATCAGTGCATGATCAGTTACGTGATCAGTGCATGATCAGCCACGTGATCAGTGCATGATGTCACGTGATCAGTGCATGATCAGTCACGTGATCAGTGCATGATCAGCCACGTGATCAGTGCATGATCAGCCACGTGATCAGTGCATGATAGCCACGTGATCAGTGCATGATCAGTCACGTGATCAGTGCATGATCAGCCACGTGATCAGTGCATGATCAGACACGTGATCAGTGCATGATCAGCCACGTGATCAGTGCATGATAGCCACGTGATCAGTGCATGATCAGCCACGTGATCAGTGCATGATCAGTCACGTGATCAGTGCATGATCAGTCACGTGATCAGTGCATGATCAGCCACGTGATCAGTGCATGTCAGTCACGTAGTCAGTGCATGATAGTGCCGTGATCAGTGCATGATCAGTCCCGTGATCAGTGTATGATCAGCCACGTGATCAGTGCATGATCAGCACGTGATCAGTGCATGATCAGCCACGTGATCAGTGCATGATAGCCACGTGATCAGTGCATGATCATTCACGTGATCAGTGTATGATCAGCCACGTGAACAGTGCATGCTCAGTCACGTGATCAGGGCCTGCTGAGCTGCGTGATTACTGTCTGCTCATCTGCTTGACAATTGCCAGCTGAGCTGCACGATTCCTGCCTGTCATCTGCTTGACAATTGCCAGCTGTGCTGCGTAATTCCTGCCTGCTCAGCTGCTTGATTATTGCCAGCTGAGCAGCATGATTCCTCACAGCTGAGTTCCATGATTATTGCCTGCTGACTGTTTGATTCGTGCCTACTCAGCTCTTTGTTTATTGCCTCCAGAGGCACATGATCAGTGTATGATAGCAAACATGATCAGCGCATGATCAGTCACATGATCAGCGCCATTAAGTCACGTGATCACTACATGATAGTCATGTGATCAGTCCATGCTCAGTCACGGTATCAGTGCATGATCAGCCACGTGATCAGTGCATGATCTGTCACATGATTAGTGTATGATCATCCACGTGATCAGTGCATGGGCAGTCATGTGATCAGTGCATGATATAGACGTGATCAGTGCATGATCAGTCTCGTGATCAGTGCATGATAGCCACGTGATCAGTGCATGATCAGTCACCTGATGGGTGTATGATCATTCACGTGACCTGTACATGGTAGCTACATGATCATTGCCTGATAAGCCACGTGATCAGTGCATGATCAGCCACGTGATCAGTGCATGATCAGCCACGTGATCAGTGCATGATCAGTCACGTGATCAGTGCATGATCAGCCACGTGATCAGTGCATGATCAGTCACGTGATCAGTGCATGATAGCCACGTGATCAGTGCATGATCAGCCACGTGATCAGTGCATGATAGCCACGTGATCAGTGCATGATCAGTCACGTGATCAGTGTGTGATCAGTCACGTGATCAGTGCATGATATCAGTGCATGATAGCCACGTGATCAGTGCATGATAGCCACGTGATCAGTGCATGATCAGTCACGTGATCGTGTGTGATCAGCCACGTGATCAGTGCATGATAGCCACGTGATCAGTGCATGATCAGCCACGTGATCAGTGCATGATCAGTCACGTGATCAGTGCATGATCAGTCACGTGATCGTGTGTGATCAGCCACGTGATCAGTGCATGATGAGCCACGTGATCAGTGCATGATCAATTGCATGATCAGTGCATGATCAGTCACGTGACCAGTGCATGGTTGCTACGTGATCAGTTGCATGATCAGCCACGTGATCAGTGCATGATAGCCACGTGATCAGTGCATGATCAGCCACGTGATCAGTGCATGATCAGTCACGTGAGCAGTGTATGATCAGCCACGTGATCAGTGCATGGTCAGACACGTGAACAGTGTATGATCAGCCACGTGATCAGTGCATGATATCCAAGTGATCAGTGCATGATCATCACGTGATCAGTGTATGATCAGCCACGTGAACAGTGCATGCTCAGTCACGTGATCAGGGCCTGCTGAGCTGCGTGATTACTGTCTGCTCATCTGCTTGACAATTGCCAGCTGAGCTGCACGATTCCTGCCTGTCATCTGCTTGACAATTGCCAGCTGTGCTGCGTAATTCCTGCCTGCTCAGCTGCTTGATTATTGCCAGCTGAGCAGCATGATTCCTCACAGCTGAGTTCCATGATTATTGCCTGCTGACTGTTTGATTCGTGCCTACTCAGCTCTTTGTTTATTGCCTCCAGAGGCACATGATCAGTGTATGATAGCAAACATGATCAGCGCATGATCAGTCACATGATCAGCGCCATTAAGTCACGTGATCACTACATGATAGTCATGTGATCAGTCCATGCTCAGTCACGGTATCAGTGCATGATCAGCCACGTGATCAGTGCATGATCAGCCACGTGATCAGTGCATGATAGCCATGTGATCAGTGCATGATCAGTCACGTGATCAGTGCATGATCAGTCACGTGATCAGTGCATGATCAGCCACGTGATCAGTGCATGATCAGTCACCTGATGGGTGTATGATCAGTCACTGACCGGTACATGGTAGCTACATGATCATTGCATAATCAGCCACGTGAGTAGTGCATGATAGCCACGTGATCAGTGCATGATCAGCCACGTGATCAGTGCATGATCAGTCACGTGATCAGTGCATGATCAGTTACGTGATCAGTGCATGATCAGTCACGTGACCAGTGCATGGTAGCCACGTGATCAGTGCATGATCAGCCACGTGATCAGTGCATGATAGCCACGTGATCAGTGCATGATCAGTCACGTGATCAGTGCATGATCAGTCACGTGATCAGTGCATGATCATTCGTGATCAGTGCATGATCAGTCACGTGATCAGTGCATGGTAGCTACGTGATCATTGCATGATCAGCCACGTGATCAGTGCATGATAGCCACGTGATCAGTGCATGATCAGTCACGTGATCAGTGCATGATCAGCCACGTGATCAGTGCATGATGCCACGTGATCAGTGCATGATCAGTCACGACACATGTGTGATCAGCCACGTGATCAGTGCATGATCAGCCACGTGATCAGTGCATGATAGCCACGTGATCAGTGCATGATCAGTCACGTGATCAGTGCATGATCAGCCACGTGATCAGTGCATGATCAGACACGTGATCAGTGCATGATCAGCCACGTGATCAGTGCATGATAGCCACGTGATCAGTGCATGATCAGTCACATGATCAGTGCATGATCATCCACGTGATCAGTGCATGATCAGTCACGTGATCAGTGCATGATCAGACGTGATCAGTGCATGATCAGTCACGTGATCAGTGCATGATCAGCCACGTGATCAGTGCATGATAGCCACGTGATGAGTGCATGATATATACGTGATCAGTGCATGATCAGTCACGTGATCAGTGCATGATCAGCCACGTGATCAGTGCATGATTGCCACTGATCAGTGCATGATCAGTCACGTGATCAGTGCATGATCAGTCACGTGATCAGTGCATGATCAGCCACGTGATCAGTGCATGATCAGTCACGTGAGCAGTGTATGATCAGCCACGTGATCAGTGCATGGTCAGACACGTGAACAGTGTATGATCAGCCACGTGATCAGTGCATGATATCCAAGTGATCAGTGCATGATCAATCACGTGATCAGTGTATGATCAGCCACGTGAACAGTGCATGCTCAGTCACGTGATCAGGGCCTGCTGAGCTGCGTGATTACTGTCTGCTCATCTGCTTGACAATTGCCAGCTGAGCTGCATGATTCCTGCCTGTCATCTGCTTGACAATTGCCAGCTGTGCTGCGTAATTCCTGCCTGCTCAGCTGCTTGATTATTGCCAGCTGAGCAGCATGATTCCTCACAGCTGAGTTCCATGATTATTGCCTGCTGACTGTTTGATTCGTGCCTACTCAGCTCTTTGTTTATTGCCTCCAGAGGCACATGATCAGTGTATGATAGCAAACATGATCAGCGCATGATCAGTCACATGATCAGCGCCATTAAGTCACGTGATCACTACATGATAGTCATGTGATCAGTCCATGCTCAGTCACGGTATCAGTGCATGATCAGCCACGTGATCAGTGCATGATCTGTCACATGATTAGTGTATGATCATCCACGTGATCAGTGCATGGGCAGTCATGTGATCAGTGCATGATTAGACGTGATCAGTGCATGATCAGTCTCGTGATCAGTGCATGATAGCCACGTGATCAGTGCATGATCAGTCACCTGATGGGTGTATGATCATTCACGTGACCAGTACATGGTAGCTACATGATCAGTGCATGATCAGCCACGTGATCAGTGCATGATAGCCACGTGATCAGTGCATGATCAGCCACGTGATCAGTGCATGATCAGCCACGTGATCAGTGCATGATCAGTTACGTGATCAGTGCATGATCAGTCACGTGACAGTGCATGATAGCCACGTGATCAGTGCATGATCAGCCACGTGATCAGTGCATGATAGCCACGTGATCAGTGCATGATCAGTCACGTGATCATGTGTGATCAGCCACGTGATCAGTGCATGATAGCCACGTGATCAGTGCATGATAGCCACGTGATCAGTGCATGATCAGTCACGTGATCAGTGCATGATCAGTCACGTGATCGTGTCATGATCAGCCACGTGATCAGTGCATGATCAGCCACGTGATCAGTGCATGATAGCCACGTGATCAGTGCATGATCAGTCACGTGATCAGTACATGATCAGTCACGTGAACAGTGCATGATCATTCACGTGATCTGTGCATGATCAGTCACGTGACCAGTATATGGTAGCTTCGTGATCATTCCATGATCAGCCACGTGAGCAGTGCATGATAGCCACGTGATGTGTGCATGATGAGTTACGTGAGCAGTGTATGATCAGCCACGTGATCAGTGCATGAGTGCCACGTGATCAGTGCATGATATGTCACGTGACAGGTGTGTGATCAGCCACGTGAACAGTGCATGTTCAGCCACGTGATCAGTGCATGATAGCCACGTGATCAGTGCATGATCAGTTACGTGAGCAGTGTATGATCAGCCACGTGATCAGTGCATGGTCAGACACGTGAACAGTGTATGATCAGCCACGTGATCAGTGCATGATATCCAAGTGATCAGTGCATGATCAATCACGTGATCAGTGTATGATCAGCCACGTGAACAGTGCATGCTCAGTCACGTGATCAGGGCCTGCTGAGCTGCGTGATTACTGTCTGCTCATCTGCTTGACAATTGCCAGCTGAGCTGCACGATTCCTGCCTGTCATCTGCTTGACAATTGCCAGCTGTGCTGCGTAATTCCTGCCTGCTCAGCTGCTTGATTATTGCCAGCTGAGCAGCATGATTCCTCACAGCTGAGTTCCATGATTATTGCCTGCTGACTGTATGATTCGTGCCTACTCAGCTCTTTGTTTATTGCCTCCAGAGGCACATGATCAGTGTATGATAGCAAACATGATCAGCGCATGATCAGTCACATGATCAGCGCCATTAAGTCACGTGATCACTACATGATAGTCATGTGATCAGTCCATGCTCAGTCACGGTATCAGTGCATGATCAGCCACGTGATCAGTGCATGATCTGTCACATGATTAGTGTATGATCATCCACGTGATCAGTGCATGGGCAGTCATGTGATCAGTGCATGATATAGACGTGATCAGTCTCGTGATCAGTGCATGATAGCCACGTGATCAGTGCATGATCAGTCACCTGATGGGTGTATGATCATTCACGTGACCTGTACATGGTAGCTACATGATCATTGCATGATCAGCCACGTGAGTAGTGCATGATAGCCACGTGATCACTGCATGATCAGTCACGTGATCAGTGCATGATCAGTCATGTGACCAGTACATGGTAGCTGCGTGATCATCGCATGATCAGCCACGTGAGCAGTGCATGATAGCCACGTGATCAGTGCATGATCAGACACGTGATCAGTGCATGATCAGTCACGTGATCAGTGCATGATCAGCCACGTGATCAGTGCATGATCAGGCACGTGATCAGTGCATGATCAGCCACGTGATCAGTGCATGATAGCCACGTGATCAGTGCATGATCAGTCACGTGATCAGTGCATGATCAGCCACGTGATCAGTGCATGATCAGCCACGTGATCAGTGCATGATCAATTACGTGATCAGTGCATGATCAGTCACGTGACCAGTACATGGTAGCTACGTGATCATTGCATGATCAGCCACGTGATCAGTGCATGATAGCCACGTGATCAGTGCATGATCAGCCACGTGATCAGTGCATGATCAGTCACGTGATCAGTGCATGATCAGTCACGTGATCAGTGCATGATCAGCCACGTGATCAGTGCATGATCAGTCACGTGATCAGTGCATGATCAGTCACGTGATCAGTGCATGATCAGCCACGTGATCAGTGCATGATCAGTCACGTGATCAGTGCATGATCAGTCACGTGATCAGTGCATGATCAGCCACGTGATCAGTGCATGTCAGTCATGTAGTCAGTGCATGATAGCCCGTGATCAGTGCATGATCAGTCCCGTGATCAGTGTATGATCAGCCACGTGATCAGTGCATGATAGCCACGTGATCAGTGCATGATCAGTCACATGATCAGTGCATGATCAGTCACGTGATCAGTGTGTGATCAGCCACGTGAACAGTGCATGCTCAGTCACGTGATCAGGGCCTGCTGAGCTGCGTGATTACTGTCTGCTCATCTGCTTGACAATTGCCAGCTGAGCTGCACGATTCCTGCCTGTCATCTGCTTGACAATTGCCACCTGTGCTGCGTAATTCCTGCCTGCTCAGCTGCTTGATTATTGCCAGCTGAGCAGCATGATTTCTCAGAGCTGAGTTCCATGATTATAGCCTGCTGACTGATTCCTGCCTACTCAGCTCTATGTTCATTGCCTCCAGAGGCACATGATCAGTGTATGACACCAAACATGATCAGCACATGATCAGTCACATGATCAGTGCATGATAAGCCACGTGATCAGTGCATGATCAGTCATGTGATCAGTGCATGATCAGTCACGTGATCAGTGCATGGTAGCTGCGTGATCAGTGCATGATCAGCCACGTGATCAGTGCATGATAGCCACGTGATCAGTGCATGATCAGTCACGTGATCAGTGCATGATCAGTCACGTGATCAGTGCATGATCAGTCACGTGATCAGTGCATGATCAGTCACGTGATCAGTGCATGATCAGTCACGTGACCAGTACATGGTAGCTACGTGATCATTGCATGATCAGCCACGTGATCAGTGCATGATAGCCACGTGATCAGTGCATGATCAGTCACGTGATCAGTGCATGATCAGTCACTGATCAGTGCATGATCATTTACGTGATCAGTGCATGATCAGTCACGTGACCAGTATATGGTAGCTACGTGATCAGTGCATGATCAGCCACGTGATCAGTGCATGATAGCCACGTGATCAGTGCATGATCAGTCACGTGATCAGTGTATGATCAGCCACGTGATCAGTGCATGATGTCACGTGATCAGTGCATGATCAGTCACGTGACAGTGCATGATCAGCCACGTGATCAGTGCATGATCAGCCACGTGATCAGTGCATGATAGCCACGTGATCAGTGCATGATCAGTCACGTGATCAGTGCATGATCAGCCACGTGATCAGTGCATGATCAGACACGTGATCAGTGCATGATCAGCCACGTGATCAGTGCATGATAGCCACGTGATCAGTGCATGATCAGCCACGTGATCAGTGCATGATCAGTCACGTGATCAGTGCATGATCAGTCACGTGATCAGTGCATGATCAGCCACGTGATCAGTGCATGTCAGTCATGTAGTCAGTGCATGATAGTGCCGTGATCAGTGCATGATCAGTCCCGTGATCAGTGTATGATCAGCCACGTGATCAGTGCATGATCAGCACGTGATCAGTGCATGATCAGCCACGTGATCAGTGCATGATAGCCACGTGATCAGTGCATGATCAGTCACGTGATCAGTGTATGATCAGCCACGTGAACAGTGCATGCTCAGTCACGTGATCAGGGCCTGCTGAGCTGCGTGATTACTGTCTGCTCATCTGCTTGACAATTGCCAGCTGAGCTGCACGATTCCTGCCTGTCATCTGCTTGACAATTGCCAGCTGTGCTGTGTAATTCCTGCCTGCTCAGCTGCTTGATTATTGCCAGCTGAGCAGCATGATTCCTCACAGCTGAGTTCCATGATTATTGCCTGCTGACTGTTTGATTCGTGCCTACTCAGCTCTTTGTTTATTGCCTCCAGAGGCACATGATCAGTGTATGATAGCAAACATGATCAGCGCATGATCAGTCACATGATCAGCGCCATTAAGTCACGTGATCACTACATGATAGTCATGTGATCAGTCCATGCTCAGTCACGGTATCAGTGCATGATCAGCCACGTGATCAGTGCATGATCTGTCACATGATTAGTGTATGATCATCCACGTGATCAGTGCATGGGCAGTCATGTGATCAGTGCATGATATAGACGTGATCAGTGCATGATCAGTCACGTGATCAGTGCATGATAGCCACGTGATCAGTGCATGATCAGTCACCTGATGGGTGTATGATCATTCACGTGACCTGTACATGGTAGCTACATGATCATTGCATGATCAGCCACGTGAGTAGTGCATGATAGCCACGTGATCAGTGCATGATCAGTCACGTGATCAGTGCATGATCAGTCACGTGAACAGTGCATGATCATTTACGTGATCAGTGCATGATCAGTCACGTGACCAGTATATGGTAGCTACGTGATCATTGCATGACAGCCACGTGATCAGTGCATGATAGCCACGTGATCAGTGCATGATCAGTTACGTGATCAGTGTATGATCAGCCACGTGATCAGTGCATGAGTGCCACGTGATCAGTGCATGATAGTCACGTGACAGTGTGTGATCAGCCACGTGATCAGTGCATGATCAGCCACGTGATCAGTGCATGATAGCCACGTGATCAGTGCATGATCAGTTACGTGATCAGTGTATGATCAGCCACGTGATCAGTGCATGATATCCACGTGATCAGTGCATGATCATCACGTGATCAGTGTATGATCAGCCACGTGAACAGTGCATGCTCAGTCACGTGATCAGGGCCTGCTGAGCTGCGTGATTACTGTCTGCTCATCTGCTTGACAATTGCCAGCTGAGCTGCACGATTCCTGCCTGTCATCTGCTTGACAATTGCCAGCTGTGCTGCGTAATTCCTGCCTGCTCAGCTGCTTGATTATTGCCAGCTGAGCAGCATGATTCCTCACAGCTGAGTTCCATGATTATTGCCTGCTGACTGTTTGATTCGTGCCTACTCAGCTCTTTGTTTATTGCCTCCAGAGGCACATGATCAGTGTATGATAGCAAACATGATCAGCGCATGATCAGTCACATGATCAGTGCCATTAAGTCACGTGATCACTACATGATAGTCATGTGATCAGTCCATGCTCAGTCACGGTATCAGTGCATGATCAGCCACGTGATCAGTGCATGATCTGTCACATGATTAGTGTATGATCATCCACGTGATCAGTGCATGGGCAGTCATGTGATCAGTGCATGATATAGACGTGATCAGTGCATGATCAGTCACGTGATCAGTGCATGATAGCCACGTGATCAGTGCATGATCAGTCACCTGATGGGTGTATGATCATTCACGTGACCTGTACATGGTAGCTACATGATCATTGCATGATCAGCCACGTGAGTAGTGCATGATAGCCACGTGATCAGTGCATGATCAGTCACGTGATCAGTGCATGATCAGTCATGTGACCAGTACATGGTAGCTGCGTGATCATGCATGATCAGCCACGTGATCAGTGCATGATAGCCACGTGATCAGTGCATGATCAGCCACGTGATCAGTGCATGATCAGTCACGTGATCAGTGCATGATCAGCCACGTGATCAGTGCATGATCAGTCACGTGATCAGTGCATGATCAGTCACGTGATCAGTGTGTGATCAGCCACGTGAACAGTGCATGCTCAGTCACGTGATCAGGGCCTGCTGAGCTGCGTGATTACTGTCTGCTCATCTGCTTGACAATTGCCAGCTGAGCTGCACGATTCCTGCCTGTCATCTCCTTGACAATTGCCACCTGTGCTGCGTAATTCCTGCCTGCTCATCTACTTGATTATTGCCAGCTGAGCAGCATGATTTCTCAGAGGTGAGTTCCATGATTATAGCCTGCTGACTGATTCCTGCCTACTCAGCTCTATGTTCATTGCCTCCAGAGGCACATGATCAGTGTATGACACCAAACATGATCAGCACATGATCAGTCACGTGATCAGTGCATGATAAGCCACGTGATCAGTGCATGATCAATTATGTGATCAGTGCATGATCAGTCATGTGACCAGTACATGGTAGCTGCGTGATCATTGCATGATCAGCCACGTGATCAGTGCATGATAGCCACGTGATCAGTGCATGATCAGTCACGTGATCAGTGCATGATCAGTCATGTGATCAGTGCATGATAGCTACGTGATCATTGCATGATCAGCCACGTGATCAGTGCATGATAGCCACGTGATCAGTGCATGATAGCCACGTGATCAGTGCATGATCAGTCACGTGATCGTGTGTGATCAGCCACGTGATCAGTGCATGATATCCACGTGATCAGTGCATGATAGCCACGTGATCAGTGCATGATCAGTCACGTGATCAGTGCATGATCAGTCACGTGACAGTGATGATCAGCCACGTGATCAGTGCATGATGAGCCACGTGATCAGTGCATGATCAATTACGTGATCAGTGCATGATCAGTCACGTGATCAGTACATGGTAGCTACGTGATCATTGCATGATCAGCCACGTGATCAGTGCATGATAGCCACGTGATCAGTGCATGATAGCCACGTGATCAGTGCATGATCAGCCACGTGATCAGTGCATGATCAGTCACGTGATCATGTGTGATCAGCCACGTGATCAGTGCATGATCAGCCACGTGATCAGTGCATGATCAGCCACGTGATCAGTGCATGATCAGTCACGTGATCAGTGCATGATCAGCCACGTGATCAGTGCATGATCAGTCACGTGATCAGTACATGGTAGCTACGTGATCAGTGCATGATCAGCCACGTGATCAGTGCATGATAGCCACGTGATCAGTGCATGATCAGTCACGTGATCAGTGCATGATCAGTCACGTGATCAGTGCATGATATCCACGTGATCAGTGCATGATAGCCACGTGATCAGTGCATGATCAGTCACGTGATCAGTGCATGATCAGTCACGTGATCGTGTGTGATCAGCCACGTGATCAGTGCATGATGAGCCACGTGATCAGTGCATGATCAATTGCATGATCAGTGCATGATCAGTCACGTGATCAGTGCATGGTTGCTACGTGATCAGTGCATGATCAGCCACGTGAGCAGTGCATGATAGCCACGTGATCAGTGCATGATCAGCCACGTGATCAGTGCATGATCAGTCACGTGAGCAGTGTATGATCAGCCACGTGATCAGTGCATGGTCAGACACGTGAACAGTGTATGATCAGCCACGTGATCAGTGCATGATATCCAAGTGATCAGTGCATGATCATCACGTGATCAGTGTATGATCAGCCACGTGAACAGTGCATGCTCAGTCACGTGATCAGGGCCTGCTGAGCTGCGTGATTACTGTCTGCTCATCTGCTTGACAATTGCCAGCTGAGCTGCACGATTCCTGCCTGTCATCTGCTTGACAATTGCCAGCTGTGCTGTGTAATTCCTGCCTGCTCAGCTGCTTGATTATTGCCAGCTGAGCAGCATGATTCCTCACAGCTGAGTTCCATGATTATTGCCTGCTGACTGTTTGATTCGTGCCTACTCAGCTCTTTGTTTATTGCCTCCAGAGGCACATGATCAGTGTATGATAGCAAACATGATCAGCGCATGATCAGTCACATGATCAGCGCCATTAAGTCACGTGATCACTACATGATAGTCATGTGATCAGTCCATGCTCAGTCACGGTATCAGTGCATGATCAGCCACGTGATCAGTGCATGATCTGTCACATGATTAGTGTATGATCATCCACGTGATCAGTGCATGGGCAGTCATGTGATCAGTGCATGATATAGACGTGATCAGTGCATGATCAGTCACGTGATCAGTGCATGATAGCCACGTGATCAGTGCATGATCAGTCACCTGATGGGTGTATGATCATTCACGTGACCTGTACATGGTAGCTACATGATCATTGCATGATCAGCCACGTGAGTAGTGCATGATAGCCACGTGATCAGTGCATGATCAGTCACGTGATCAGTGCATGATCAGTCATGTGACCAGTACATGGTAGCTGCGTGATCATGCATGATCAGCCACGTGAGCAGTGCATGATAGCCACGTGATCAGTGCATGATCAGACACGTGATCAGTGCATGATCAGTCACGTGATCAGTGCATGATCAGCCACGTGATCAGTGCATGATCAGTCACGTGATCAGTGCATGATCAGTCACGTGATCAGTGTGTGATCAGCCACGTGAACAGTGCATGCTCAGTCACGTGATCAGGGCCTGCTGAGCTGCGTGATTACTGTCTGCTCATCTGCTTGACAATTGCCAGCTGAGCTGCACGATTCCTGCCTGTCATCTCTTGACAATTGCCACCTGTGCTGCGTAATTCCTGCCTGCTCATCTACTTGATTATTGCCAGCTGAGCAGCATGATTTCTCAGAGGTGAGTTCCATGATTATAGCCTGCTGACTGATTCCTGCCTACTCAGCTCTATGTTCATTGCCTCCAGAGGCACATGATCAGTGTGTGACACCAAACATGATCAGCACATGATCAGTCACATGATCAGTGCATGATCAGCCACGTGATCAGTGCATGATAGCCACGTGATCAGTGCATGATCAGTCACGTGATCAGTGCATGATCAGTCACGTGATCAGTGCATGATAGCCACGTGATCAGTGCATGATCAGCCACGTGATCAGTGCATGATAGCCACGTGATCAGTGCATGATAGCCACGTGATCAGTGCATGATCAGTCACGTGATCAGTGTGATCAGCCACGTGATCAGTGCATGATATCCACGTGATCAGTGCATGATAGCCACGTGATCAGTGCATGATCATTCACGTGATCAGTGCATGATCAGTCACGTGATCGTGATGATCAGCCACGTGATCAGTGCATGATCAGCCACGTGATCAGTGCATGATCAATTACGTGATCAGTGCATGATCAGTCACGTGACCAGTACATGGTTGCTACGTGATCATTGCATGATCAGCCACGTGATCAGTGCATGATAGCCACGTGATCAGTGCATGATCAGCCACGTGATCAGTGCATGATCAGCCACGTGATCAGTGCATGATCAGTCACGTGATCATGTGTGATCAGCCACGTGATCAGTGCATGATCAGCCACGTGATCAGTGCATGATCAGCCACGTGATCAGTGCATGATCAGCCACGTGATCAGTGCATGATCAGTCACGTGATCAGTGCATGATCAGCCACGTGATCAGTGCATGATCAGTCACGTGATCAGTACATGGTAGCTACGTGATCATTGCATGATCAGCCACGTGATCAGTGCATGATAGCCACGTGATCAGTGCATGATCAGTCACGTGATCAGTGTGATCAGTCACGTGATCAGTGCATGATATTAATGCATGATAGCCACGTGATCAGTGCATGATAGCCACGTGATCAGTGCATGATCAGTCACGTGATCAGTGTGTGATCAGCCACGTGATCAGTGCATGATATCCACGTGATCAGTGCATGATAGCCACGTGATCAGTGCATGATCAGTCACGTGATCAGTGCATGATCAGTCACGTGATCGTGTGTGATCAGCCACGTGATCAGTGCATGATGAGCCACGTGATCAGTGCATGATCAATTGTGATCAGTGCATGATCAGTCACGTGACCAGTACATGGTAGCTACGTGATCATTGCATGATCAGCCACGTGATCAGTGCATGATAGCCACGTGATCAGTGCATGATCAGTCACGTGATCAGTCTGTGATCAGCCACGTGATCAGTGCATGATATCCACGTGATCAGTGCATGATAGCCACGTGATCAGTGCATGATAGCCACGTGATCAGTGCATGATCAGTCACGTGATCGTGTGTGATCAGCCACGTGATCAGTGCATGATCAGTCACGTGATCAGTGCATGATCAATACGTGATCAGTGCATGATCAGTCACGTGACCAGTATATGGTTGCTACGTGATCAGTGCATGATCAGCCACGTGATCAGTGCATGATAGCCACGTGATCAGTGCATGATCAGTCACGTGATCAGTGTATGATCAGCCACGTGATCAGTGCATGATGTCACGTGATCAGTGCATGATCAGTCACGTGACAGTGCATGATCAGCCACGTGATCAGTGCATGATCAGCCACGTGATCAGTGCATGATAGCCACGTGATCAGTGCATGATCAGTCACGTGATCAGTGCATGATCAGCCACGTGATCAGTGCATGATCAGACACGTGATCAGTGCATGATCAGCCACGTGATCAGTGCATGATATCCACGTGATCAGTGCATGATCAGCCACGTGATCAGTGCATGATCAGTCACGTGATCAGTGCATGATCAGTCACGTGATCAGTGCATGATCAGCCACGTGATCAGTGCATGTCAGTCATGTGTCAGTGCATGATAGTGCCGTGATCAGTGCATGATCAGTCCCGTGATCAGTGCATGATCAGCCACGTGATCAGTGCATGATAGCTACGTGATCAGTGCATGATCAGCCACGTGATCAGTGCATGATAGCCACGTGATCAGTGCATGATCAGTCACGTGATCAGTGTATGATCAGCCACGTGAACAGTGCATGCTCAGTCACGTGATCAGGGCCTGCTGAGCTGCGTGATTACTGTCTGCTCATCTGCTTGACAATTGCCAGCTGAGCTGCACGATTCCTGCCTGTCATCTGCTTGACAATTGCCAGCTGTGCTGTGTAATTCCTGCCTGCTCAGCTGCTTGATTATTGCCAGCTGAGCAGCATGATTCCTCACAGCTGAGTTCCATGATTATTGCCTGCTGACTGTTTGATTCGTGCCTACTCAGCTCTTTGTTTATTGCCTCCAGAGGCACATGATCAGTGTATGATAGCAAACATGATCAGCGCATGATCAGTCACATGATCAGTGCCATTAAGTCACGTGATCACTACATGATAGTCATGTGATCAGTCCATGCTCAGTCACGGTATCAGTGCATGATCAGCCACGTGATCAGTGCATGATCTGTCACATGATTAGTGTATGATCATCCACGTGATCAGTGCATGGGCAGTCATGTGATCAGTGCATGATATAGACGTGATCAGTGCATGATCAGTCACGTGATCAGTGCATGATAGCCACGTGATCAGTGCATGATCAGTCACCTGATGGGTGTATGATCATTCACGTGACCAGTACATGGTAGCTACATGATCATTGCATGATCAGCCACGTGATAGTGCATGATAGCCACGTGATCAGTGCATGATCAGTCACGTGATCAGTGCATGATCAGTCATGTGATCAGTGCATGGTAGCTGCGTGATCATGCATGATCAGCCACGTGAGCAGTGCATGATAGCCACGTGATCAGGGCCTGCTGAGCTGCGTGATTACTGTCTGCTCATCTGCTTGACAATTGCCAGCTGAGCTGCACGATTCCTGCCTGTCATCTGCTTGACAATTGCCACCTGTGCTGCGTAATTCCTGCCTGCTCATCTACTTGATTATTGCCAGCTGAGCAGCATGATTTCTCAGAGGTGAGTTCCATGATTATAGCCTGCTGACTGATTCCTGCCTACTCAGCTCTATGTTCATTGCCTCCAGAGGCACATGATCAGTGTATGACACCAAACATGATCAGCACATGATCAGTCACATGATCAGTGCATGATAAGCCAGTGATCAGTGCATGATCAATTACGTGATCAGTGCATGATCAGTCATGTGATCAGTGCATGGTAGCTGCGTGATCAGTGCATGATCAGCCACGTGATCAGTGCATGATAGCCACGTGATCAGTGCATGATCAGTCACGTGATCAGTGCATGATCAGTCACGTGATCAGTGCATGATCAGTTACGTGATCAGTGCATGATCAGTCACGTGACCAGTGCATGGTAGCTACGTGATCATTGCATGATCAGCCACGTGATCAGTGCATGATAGCCACGTGATCAGTGCATGATCAGCCACGTGATCAGTGCATGATCAGTCACGTGATCAGTGCATGATCAGCCACGTGATCAGTGCATGATCAGTCACGTGATCAGTGCATGATCAGTCACGTGATCAGTGCATGATCAGTCACGTGATCAGTGCATGATCAGTCACGTGATCAGTGCATGATAGCCACGTGATCAGTGCATGATCAGCCACGTGATCAGTGCATGATAGCCACGTGATCAGTGCATGATCAGCCACGTGATCAGTGCATGATCAGTCACGTGATCAGTGCATGATCAGCCACGTGATCAGTGCATGATCAGTCACGTGATCAGTGCATGATAGCCACGTGATCAGTGCATGATCAGTCACGTGATCAGTGCATGATCAGCCACGTGATCAGTGCATGATATCAGTGCATGATAGCCACGTGATCAGTGCATGATCAGTCACGTGACCAGTATATGGTAGCTCCGTGATCATTCCATGACGAGCCACGTGATCAGTGCATGATAGCCACGTGATGTGTGCATGATCAGTTACGTGAGCAGAGTATGATCAGCCACGTGATCAGTGCATGAGTGCCACGTGATCAGTGCATGATATGTCACGTGACAGTGTGTGATCAGCCACGTGAACAGTGCATGTTCAGCCACGTGATCAGTGCATGATAGCCACGTGATCAGTGCATGATCAGTTACGTGAGCAGTGTATGATCAGCCACGTGATCAGTGCATGGTCAGACACGTGAACAGTGTATGATCAGCCACGTGATCAGTGCATGATATCCAAGTGATCAGTGCATGATCAATCACGTGATCAGTGTATGATCAGCCACGTGAACAGTGCATGCTCAGTCACGTGATCAGGGCCTGCTGAGCTGCGTGATTACTGTCTGCTCATCTGCTTGACAATTGCCAGCTGAGCTGCACGATTCCTGCCTGTCATCTGCTTGACAATTGCCAGCTGTGCTGCGTAATTCCTGCCTGCTCAGCTGCTTGATTATTGCCAGCTGAGCAGCATGATTCCTCACAGCTGAGTTCCATGATTATTGCCTGCTGACTGTTTGATTCGTGCCTACTCAGCTCTTTGTTTATTGCCTCCAGAGGCACATGATCAGTGTATGATAGCAAACATGATCAGCGCATGATCAGTCACATGATCAGAGCCATTAAGTCACGTGATCACTACATGATAGTCATGTGATCAGTCCATGCTCAGTCACGGTATCAGTGCATGATCAGCCACGTGATCAGTGCATGATCTGTCACATGATTAGTGTATGATCATCCACGTGATCAGTGCATGGGCAGTCATGTGATCAGTGCATGATATAGACGTGATCAGTGCATGATCAGTCTCGTGATCAGTGCATGATAGCCACGTGATCAGTGCATGATCAGTCATGTGACCAGTACATGGTAGCTACGTGATCATCGCATGATCAGCCACGTGACAGTGCATGATAGCCACGTGATCAGTGCATGATCAGACACGTGATCAGTGCATGATCAGTCACGTGATCAGTGCATGATCAGCCACGTGATCAGTGCATGATCAGGCACGTGATCAGTGCATGATCAGCCACGTGATCAGTGCATGATAGCCACGTGATCAGTGCATGATCAGTCACGTGATCAGTGCATGATCAGCCACGTGATCAGTGCATGATCAGCCACGTGATCAGTGCATGATCAATTACGTGATCAGTGCATGATCAGTCACGTGACCAGTACATGGTAGCTACGTGATCATTGCATGATCAGCCACGTGATCAGTGCATGATAGCCACGTGATCAGTGCATGATCAGCCACGTGATCAGTGCATGATCAGTCACGTGATCAGTGCATGATCAGTCACGTGATCAGTGCATGATCATCCACGTGATCAGTGCATGTCAGTCATGTAGTCAGTGCATGATAGCCCGTGATCAGTGCATGATCAGTCCCGTGATCAGTGCATGATCAGCCACGTGATCAGTGCATGATAGCCACGTGATCAGTGCATGATCAGTCACGTGATCAGTGCATGATCAGTCACGTGATAGTGTGTGATCAGCCACGTGAACAGTGCATGCTCAGTCACGTGATCAGGGCCTGCTGAGCTGCGTGATTACTGTCTGCTCATCTGCTTGACAATTGCCAGCTGAGCTGCACGATTCCTGCCTGTCATCTGCTTGACAATTGCCACCTGTGCTGCGTAATTCCTGCCTGCTCATCTACTTGATTATTGCCAGCTGAGCAGCATGATTTCTCAGAGCTGAGTTCCATGATTATAGCCTGCTGACTGATTCCTGCCTACTCAGCTCTATGTTCATTGCCTCCAGAGGCACATGATCAGTGTGTGACACCAAACATGATCAGCACATGATCAGTCACATGATCAATGCATGATAAGCCACGTGATCAGTGCATGATCAATTATGTGATCAGTGCATGATCAGTCATGTGACCAGTACATGGTAGCTGCGTGATCATTGCATGATCAGCCACGTGATCAGTGCATGATAGCCACGTGATCAGTGCATGATCAGTCACGTGATCAGTGCATGATCAGTCACGTGATCAGTGCATGATCAATTACGTGATCAGTGCATGATCAGTCACGTGACCAGTGCATGGTAGCTACGTGATCATTGCATGATCAGCCACGTGAGCAGTGCATGATAGCCACGTGATCAGTGCATGATCAGCCACGTGATCAGTGCATGATCAGTCACGTGATCAGTGCATGATCAGCCACGTGATCAGTGCATGATCAGTCACGTGATCAGTGCATGATAGCTACGTGATCAGTGCATGATCAGCCACGTGATCAGTGCATGATAGCCACGTGATCAGTGCATGATCAGTCACGTGATCGTGTGTGATCAGCCACGTGATCAGTGCATGATATCAGTGCATGATAGCCACGTGATCAGTGCATGATCAGTCACGTGATCAGTGCATGATCAGTCACGTGATCAGTGCATGATCAGCCACGTGATCAGTGCATGATCAGCCACGTGATCAGTGCATGATCAGTCACGTGATCAGTGCATGATAGTCACGTGATCAGTGCATGATCAGCCACGTGATCAGTGCATGATAGCCACGTGATCAGTGCATGATCAGTCACGTGATCGTGTGTGATCAGCCACGTGATCAGTGCATGATATCAGTGCATGATCAGCCACGTGATCAGTGCATGATCAGTCACGTGACCAGTACATGGTAGCTACGTGATCATTGCATGATCAGCCACGTGATCAGTGCATGATAGCCACGTGATCAGTGCATGATCAGTCACGTGATACATGTGTGATCAGCCACGTGATCAGTGCATGATATCCACGTGATCAGTGCATGATAGCCACGTGATCAGTGCATGATTAGTCACGTGATCAGTGCATGATCAGTCACGTGATATGTGTCTGATCAGCCACGGATCAGTGCATGATGAGCCACGTGATCAGTGCATGATCAATTACGTGATCAGTGCATGATCAGTCACGTGACCAGTACATGGTTGCTACGTGATCGTTGCATGATCAGCCACGTGAGCAGTGCATGATAGCCACGTGATCAGTGCATGATCAGTCACGTGATCAGTACATGATCAGTCACGTGAACAGTGCATGATCATTTACGTGATCTGTGCATGATCAGTCACGTGACCAGTATATGGTAGCCGTGATCATTCCATGAAGAACCACGTGAGCAGTGCATGATAGCCACGTGATGTGTGCATGATCAGTTACGTGAGCAGAGTATGATCAGCCACGTGATCAGTGCATGAGTGCCACGTGATCAGTGCATGATATGTCACGTGACAGGTGTGTGATCAGCCACGTGATCAGTGCATGTTCAGCCACGTGATCAGTGCATGATAGCCACGTGATCAGTGCATGATCAGTTACGTGAGCAGTGTATGATCAGCCACGTGATCAGTGCATGGTCAGACACGTGATCAGTGTATGATCAGCCACGTGATCAGTGCATGATATCCACGTGATCAGTGCATGATCATCACGTGATCAGTGTATGATCAGCCACGTGATCAGTGCATGATCAGCCACGTGATCAGTGCATGATCAGCCACGTGATCAGTGCATGATCAGTCACGTGATCAGTACATGATCAGTCACGTGAACAGTGCATGATCATTTACGTGATCAGTGCATGATCAGTCACGTGACCAGTATATGATAGCTACGTGATCATTCCATGACGAGCCACGTGAGCAGTGCATGATAGCCACGTGATGTGTGCATGATCAGTTACGTGATCAGTGTATGATCAGCCACGTGATCAGTGCATGAGTGCCACGTGATCAGTGCATGATAGTCACGTGACAGTGTGTGATCAGCCACGTGATCAGTGCATGATCAGCCACGTGATCAGTGCATGATAGCCACGTGATCAGTGCATGATCAGTTACGTGATCAGTGCATGATCAGCCACGTGATCAGTGCATGGTCAGACACGTGATAGTGTATGATCAGCCACGTGATCAGTGCATGATATCCAAGTGATCAGTGCATGATCAGTCACGTGATCAGTGTATGATCAGCCACGTGAACAGTGCATGCTCAGTCACGTGATCAGGGCCTGCTGAGCTGCGTGATTACTGTCTGCTCATCTGCTTGACCATTGCCAGCTGAGCTGCATGATTCCTGCCTGTCATCTGCTTGACAATTGCCACCTGTGCTGCGTGATTCCTGCCTGCTCATCTACTTGATTATTGCCAGCTGAGCAGCATGATTTCTCAGAGGTGAGTTCCATGATTATAGCCTGCTGACTTATTCCTGCCTACTCAGCTCTATGTTCATTGCCTCCAGAGGCACATGATCAGTGTGTGACACCAAACATGATCAGCACATGATCAGTCACATGATCAGTGCATGATAAGCCAGTGATCAGTGCATGATCAATTATGTGATCAGTGCATGATCAGTCATGTGACCAGTACATGGTAGCTGCGTGATCAGTGCATGATCAGCCACGTGATCAGTGCATGATAGCCACGTGATCAGTGCATGATCAGTCACGTGATCAGTGCATGATCAGTCACGTGATCAGTGCATGATCAGTCACGTGATCAGTGCATGATCAGCCACGTGATCAGTGCATGATCAGCCACGTGATCAGTGCATGATCAGCCACGTGATCAGTGCATGATATCAGTGCATGATAGCCACGTGATCAGTGCATGATCAGTCACGTGACCAGTATATGGTAGCTCCGTGATCATTCCATGACGAGCCACGTGATCAGTGCATGATAGCCACGTGATGTGTGCATGATCAGTTACGTGAGCAGAGTATGATCAGCCACGTGATCAGTGCATGAGTGCCACGTGATCAGTGCATGATATGTCACGTGACAGTGTGTGATCAGCCACGTGAACAGTGCATGTTCAGCCACGTGATCAGTGCATGATAGCCACGTGATCAGTGCATGATCAGTTACGTGAGCAGTGTATGATCAGCCACGTGATCAGTGCATGGTCAGACACGTGAACAGTGTATGATCAGCCACGTGATCAGTGCATGATATCCAAGTGATCAGTGCATGATCAATCACGTGATCAGTGTATGATCAGCCACGTGAACAGTGCATGCTCAGTCACGTGATCAGGGCCTGCTGAGCTGCGTGATTACTGTCTGCTCATCTGCTTGACAATTGCCAGCTGAGCTGCACGATTCCTGCCTGTCATCTGCTTGACAATTGCCAGCTGTGCTGCGTAATTCCTGCCTGCTCAGCTGCTTGATTATTGCCAGCTGAGCAGCATGATTCCTCACAGCTGAGTTCCATGATTATTGCCTGCTGACTGTATGATTCGTGCCTACTCAGCTCTTTGTTTATTGCCTCCAGAGGCACATGATCAGTGTATGATAGCAAACATGATCAGCGCATGATCAGTCACATGATCAGCGCCATTAAGTCACGTGATCACTACATGATAGTCATGTGATCAGTCCATGCTCAGTCACGGTATCAGTGCATGATCAGCCACGTGATCAGTGCATGATCTGTCACATGATTAGTGTATGATCATCCACGTGATCAGTGCATGGGCAGTCATGTGATCAGTGCATGATATAGACGTGATCAGTGCATGATCAGTCTCGTGATCAGTGCATGATAGCCACGTGATCAGTGCATGATCAGTCATGTGACCAGTACATGGTAGCTGTGATCATTGCATGATCAGCCACGTGATCAGTGCATGATAGCCACGTGATCAGTGCATGATCAGACACGTGATCAGTGCATGATCAGTCACGTGATCAGTGCATGATCAGCCACGTGATCAGTGCATGATCAGGCACGTGATCAGTGCATGATCAGCCACGTGATCAGTGCATGATAGCCACGTGATCAGTGCATGATCAGTCACGTGATCAGTGCATGATCAGCCACGTGATCAGTGCATGATCAGCCACGTGATCAGTGCATGATCAATTACGTGATCAGTGCATGATCAGTCACGTGACCAGTACATGGTAGCTACGTGATCATTGCATGATCAGCCACGTGATCAGTGCATGATAGCCACGTGATCAGTGCATGATCAGCCACGTGATCAGTGCATGATCAGTCACGTGATCAGTGCATGATCAGTCACGTGATCAGTGCATGATCATCCACGTGATCAGTGCATGTGGAGTCATGTAGTCAGTGCATGATAGCCCGTGATCAGTGCATGATCAGTCCCGTGATCAGTGTATGATCAGCCACGTGATCAGTGCATGATAGCCACGTGATCAGTGCATGATCAGTCACGTGATCAGTGCATGATCAGTCACGTGATCAGTGTGTGATCAGCCACGTGAACAGTGCATGCTCAGTCACGTGATCAGGGCCTGCTGAGCTGCGTGATTACTGTCTGCTCATCTGCTTGACAATTGCCAGCTGAGCTGCACGATTCCTGCCTGTCATCTGCTTGACAATTGCCACCTGTGCTGCGTAATTCCTGCCTGCTCATCTACTTGATTATTGCCAGCTGAGCAGCATGATTTCTCAGAGCTGAGTTCCATGATTATAGCCTGCTGACTGATTCCTGCCTACTCAGCTCTATGTTCATTGCCTCCAGAGGCACATGATCAGTGTGTGACACCAAACATGATCAGCACATGATCAGTCACATGATCAGTGCATGATAAGCCACGTGATCAGTGCATGATCAATTATGTGATCAGTGCATGATCAGTCATGTGACCAGTACATGGTAGCTGCGTGATCAGTGCATGATCAGCCACGTGATCAGTGCATGATAGCCACGTGATCAGTGCATGATCAGTCACGTGATCAGTGCATGATCAGTCACGTGATCAGTGCATGATCAATTACGTGATCAGTGCATGATCAGTCACGTGATCAGTGCATGGTAGCTACGTGATCATTGCATGATCAGCCACGTGATCAGTGCATGATAGCCACGTGATCAGTGCATGATCAGCCACGTGATCAGTGCATGATCAGTCACGTGATCAGTGCATGATCAGCCACGTGATCAGTGCATGATCAGTCACGTGATCAGTGCATGGTAGCTACGTGATCAGTGCATGATCAGCCACGTGATCAGTGCATGATAGCCACGTGATCAGTGCATGATCAGTCACATGATCAGTGTGTGATCAGCCACGTGATCAGTGCATGATATCAGTGCATGATAGCCACGTGATCAGTGCATGATCAGTCACGTGATCAGTGCATGATCAGTCACGTGATCAGTGCATGATCAGCCACGTGATCAGTGCATGATCAGCCACGTGATCAGTGCATGATCAGTCACGTGATCAGTGCATGATAGTCACGTGATCAGTGCATGATCAGCCACGTGATCAGTGCATGATAGCCACGTGATCAGTGCATGATCAGTCACGTGATCAGTGTGTGATCAGCCACGTGATCAGTGCATGATATCAGTGCATGATCAGCCACGTGATCAGTGCATGATCAGTCACGTGACCAGTACATGATAGCTACGTGATCATTGCATGATCAGCCACGTGATCAGTGCATGATAGCCACGTGATCAGTGCATGATCAGTCACGTGATACATGTGTGATCAGCCACGTGATCACTGCATGATATCCACGTGATCAGTGCATGATAGCCACGTGATCAGTGCATGATTAGTCACGTGATCTGTGCATGATCAGTCACGTGATATGTGTCTGATCAGCCACGTGATCAGTGCATGATGAGCCACGTGATCAGTGCATGATCAATTACGTGATCAGTGCATGATCAGTCACGTGACCAGTACATGGTTGCTACGTGATCGTTGCATGATCAGCCACGTGAGCAGTGCATGATAGCCACGTGATCAGTGCATGATCAGTCACGTGATCAGTGCATGATCAGTCACGTGAACAGTGCATGATCATTTACGTGATCTGTGCATGATCAGTCACGTGACCAGTATATGGTAGCTTCGTGATCATTCCATGAAGAACCACGTGAGCAGTGCATGATAGCCACGTGATGTGTGCATGATGAGTTACGTGAGCAGAGTATGATCAGCCACGTGATCAGTGCATGAGTGCCACGTGATCAGTGCATGATATGTCACGTGACAGGTGTGTGATCAGCCACGTGAACAGTGCATGATCAGCCACGTGATCAGTGCATGATCAGCCACGTGATCAGTGCATGATCAGTTACGTGAGCAGTGTATGATCAGCCACGTGATCAGTGCATGGTCAGACACGTGAACAGTGTATGATCAGCCACGTGATCAGTGCATGATATCCAAGTGATCAGTGCATGATCATCACGTGATCAGTGTATGATCAGCCACGTGATCAGTGCATGCTCATTTACGTGATCAGTGCATGATCAGCCACGTGATCAGTGCATGATCAGTCACGTGATCAGTGCATGATCAGTCACGTGATCAGTGCATGATCATTTACGTGATCAGTGCATGATCAGTCACGTGACCAGTATATGGTTGCTACGTGATCATTCCATGACGAGCCACGTGAGCAGTGCATGATAGCCACGTGATGTGTGAATGATCAGTTACGTGAGCAGAGTATGATCAGCCACGTGATCAGTGCATGAGTGCCACGTGATCAGTGCATGATATGTCACGTGACAGTGTGTGATCAGCCACGTGATCAGTGCATGTTCAGCCACGTGATCAGTGCATGATAGCCACGTGATCAGTGCATGATCAGTTACGTGAGCAGTGTATGATCAGCCACGTGATCAGTGCATGGTCAGACACGTGAATAGTGTATGATCAGCCACGTGATCAGTGCATGATATCCAAGTGATCAGTGCATGATCAATCACGTGATCAGTGTATGATCAGCCACGTGAACAGTGCATGCTCAGTCACGTGATCAGGGCCTGCTGAGCTGCGTGATTACTGTCTGCTCATCTGCTTGACCATTGCCAGCTGAGCTGCATGATTCCTGCCTGTCATCTGCTTGACAATTGCCACCTGTGCTGCGTAATTCCTGCCTGCTCATCTACTTGATTATTGCCAGCTGAGCAGCATGATTTCTCAGAGGTGAGTTCCATGATTATAGCCTGCTGACTTATTCCTGCCTACTCAGCTCTATGTTCATTGCCTCCAGAGGCACATGATCAGTGTGTGACACCAAACATGATCAGCACATGATCAGTCACATGATCAGTGCATGATAAGCCAGTGATCAGTGCATGATCAATTATGTGATCAGTGCATGATCAGTCATGTGACCAGTACATGGTAGCTGCGTGATCAGTGCATGATCAGCCACGTGATCAGTGCATGATAGCCACGTGATCAGTGCATGATCAGTCACGTGATCAGTGCATGATCAGTCACGTGATCAGTGCATGATCAGTCACGTGATCAGTGCATGATCAGTTACGTGATCAGTGCATGATCAGCCACGTGATCAGTGCATGATCAGCCACGTGATCAGTGCATGATATCAGTGCATGATAGCCACGTGATCAGTGCATGATCAGTCACGTGACCAGTATATGGTAGCTCCGTGATCATTCCATGACAGCCACGTGATCAGTGCATGATAGCCACGTGATGTGTGCATGATCAGTTACGTGAGCAGAGTATGATCAGCCACGTGATCAGTGCATGAGTGCCACGTGATCAGTGCATGATATGTCACGTGACAGTGTGTGATCAGCCACGTGAACAGTGCATGTTCAGCCACGTGATCAGTGCATGATAGCCACGTGATCAGTGCATGATCAGTTACGTGAGCAGTGTATGATCAGCCACGTGATCAGTGCATGGTCAGACACGTGAACAGTGTATGATCAGCCACGTGATCAGTGCATGATATCCAAGTGATCAGTGCATGATCAATCACGTGATCAGTGTATGATCAGCCACGTGAACAGTGCATGCTCAGTCACGTGATCAGGGCCTGCTGAGCTGCGTGATTACTGTCTGCTCATCTGCTTGACAATTGCCAGCTGAGCTGCACGATTCCTGCCTGTCATCTGCTTGACAATTGCCAGCTGTGCTGCGTAATTCCTGCCTGCTCAGCTGCTTGATTATTGCCAGCTGAGCAGCATGATTCCTCACAGCTGAGTTCCATGATTATTGCCTGCTGACTGTATGATTCGTGCCTACTCAGCTCTTTGTTTATTGCCTCCAGAGGCACATGATCAGTGTATGATAGCAAACATGATCAGCGCATGATCAGTCACATGATCAGCGCCATTAAGTCACGTGATCACTACATGATAGTCATGTGATCAGTCCATGCTCAGTCACGGTATCAGTGCATGATCAGCCACGTGATCAGTGCATGATCTGTCACATGATTAGTGTATGATCATCCACGTGATCAGTGCATGGGCAGTCATTTGATCAGTGGATGATATAGACGTGATCAGTGCATGATCAGTCTCGTGATCAGTGCATGATAGCCACGTGATCAGTGCATGATCAGTCACGTGACCAGTACATGGTAGCTGCGTGATCATTGCATGATCAGCCACTTTATCTGTGCATGATAGCCACGTGATCAGTGCATGATCAGCCACGTGATCAGTGCATGATCAGTCACGTGATCAGTGCATGATCAGCCACGTGATCAGTGCATGATCAGGCACGTGATCAGTGCATGATCAGCCACGTGATCAGTGCATGATAGCCACGTGATCAGTGCATGATCAGTCACGTGATCAGTGCATGATCAGCCACGTGATCAGTGCATGATCAGCCACGTGATCAGTGCATGATCAATTACGTGATCAGTGCATGATCAGTCACGTGATCAGTACATGGTAGCTACGTGATCATTGCATGATCAGCCACGTGATCAGTGCATGATAGCCACGTGATCAGTGCATGATCAGCCACGTGATCAGTGCATGATCAGTCACGTGATCAGTGCATGATCAGTCACGTGATCAGTGCATGATCATCCACGTGATCAGTGCATGTCAGTCATGTAGTCAGTGCATGATAGCGCCGTGATCAGTGCATGATCAGTCCCGTGATCAGTGCATGATCAGCCACGTGATCAGTGCATGATAGCCACGTGATCAGTGCATGATCAGTCACGTGATCAGTGCATGATCAGTCACGTGATAGTGTGTGATCAGCCACGTGAACAGTGCATGCTCAGTCACGTGATCAGGGCCTGCTGAGCTGCGTGATTACTGTCTGCTCATCTGCTTGACAATTTCCAGCTGAGCTGCACGATTCCTGCCTGTCATCTCCTTGACAATTGCCACCTGTGCTGCGTAATTCCTGCCTGCTCATCTACTTGATTATTGCCAGCTGAGCAGCATGATTTCTCAGAGCTGAGTTCCATGATTATAGCCTGCTGACTGATTCCTGCCTACTCAGCTCTATGTTCATTGCCTCCAGAGGCACATGATCAGTGTATGACACCAAACATGATCAGCACATGATCAGTCACATGATCAGTGCATGATAAGCCACGTGATCAGTGCATGATCAATTATGTGATCAGTGCATGATCAGTCATGTGACCAGTACATGGTAGCTGCGTGATCATTGCATGATCAGCCACGTGAGCAGTGCATGATAGCCACGTGATCAGTGCATGATCAGTCACGTGATCAGTGCATGATCAGTCACGTGATCAGTGCATGATCAATTACGTGATCAGTGCATGATCAGTCACGTGACCAGTGCATGGTAGCTACGTGATCATTGCATGATCAGCCACGTGATCAGTGCATGATAGCCACGTGATCAGTGCATGATCAGCCACGTGATCAGTGCATGATCAGTCACGTGATCAGTGCATGATCAGCCACGTGATCAGTGCATGATCAGTCACGTGATCAGTACATGGTAGCTACGTGATCAGTGCATGATCAGCCACGTGATCAGTGCATGATCAGTCACGTGATCAGTGCATGATCAGTCACGTGATCAGTGCATGATCAGCCACGTGATCAGTGCATGATCAGCCACGTGATCAGTGCATGATCAGTCACGTGATCAGTGCATGATAGTCACGTGATCAGTGCATGATCAGCCACGTGATCAGTGCATGATAGCCACGTGATCAGTGCATGATCAGTCACGTGATCAGTGTGTGATCAGCCACGTGATCAGTGCATGATATCAGTGCATGATCAGCCACGTGATCAGTGCATGATCAGTCACGTGACCAGTACATGGTAGCTACGTGATCAGTGCATGATCAGCCACGTGATCAGTGCATGATAGCCACGTGATCAGTGCATGATCAGTCACGTGATACATGTGTGATCAGCCACGTGATCAGTGCATGATATCCACGTGATCAGTGCATGATAGCCACGTGATCAGTGCATGATTAGTCACGTGATCAGTGCATGATCAGTCACGTGATATGTGTCTGATCAGCCACGTGATCAGTGCATGATGAGCCACGTGATCAGTGCAGGATCAATTACGTGATCAGTGCATGATCAGTCACGTGACCAGTACATGGTTGCTACGTGATCGTTGCATGATCAGCCACGTGAGCAGTGCATGATAGCCACGTGATCAGTGCATGATCAGTCACGTGATCAGTACATGATCAGTCACGTGAACAGTGCATGATCATTTACGTGATCTGTGCATGATCAGTCACGTGACCAGTATATGGTAGCTTTGTGATCATTCCATGAAGAGCCACGTGAGCAGTGCATGATAGCCACGTGATGTGTGCATGATGAGTTACGTGAGCAGAGTATGATCAGCCACGTGATCAGTGCATGAGTGCCACGTGATCAGTGCATGATATGTCACGTGACAGGTGTGTGATCAGCCACGTGATCAGTGCATGTTCAGCCACGTGATCAGTGCATGATAGCCACGTGATCAGTGCATGATCAGTTACGTGAGCAGTGTATGGTCAGCCACGTGATCAGTGCATGGTCAGACACGTGATCAGTGTATGATCAGCCACGTGATCAGTGCATGATATCCAAGTGATCAGTGCATGATCAGCCACGTGATCAGTGCATGATCAGCCACGTGATCAGTGCATGATCAGTCACGTGATCAGTGCATGATCAGTCACGTGATCAGTGCATGATCAGTCACGTGATCAGTGCATGATCATTTACGTGATCTGTGCATGATCAGTCACGTGACCAGTATATGATAGCTACGTGATCATTCCATGACAGCCACGTGAGCAGTGCATGATAGCCACGTGATGTGTGCATGATCAGTTACGTGAGCAGAGTATGATCAGCCACGTGATCAGTGCATGAGTGCCACGTGATCAGTGCATGATAGTCACGTGACAGTGTGTGATCAGCCACGTGATCAGTGCATGTTCAGCCACGTGATCAGTGCATGATAGCCACGTGATCAGTGCATGATCAGTTACGTGAGCAGTGCATGATCAGCCACGTGATCAGTGCATGATCAGACACGTGAATAGTGTATGATCAGCCACGTGATCAGTGCATGATATCCAAGTGATCAGTGCATGATCAATCACGTGATCAGTGTATGATCAGCCACGTGAACAGTGCATGCTCAGTCACGTGATCAGGGCCTGCTGAGCTGCGTGATTACTGTCTGCTCATCTGCTTGACCATTGCCAGCTGAGCTGCATGATTCCTGCCTGTCATCTGCTTGACAATTGCCACCTGTGCTGCGTAATTCCTGCCTGCTCATCTACTTGATTATTGCCAGCTGAGCAGCATGATTTCTCAGAGGTGAGTTCCATGATTATAGCCTGCTGACTTATTCCTGCCTACTCAGCTCTATGTTCATTGCCTCCAGAGGCACATGATCAGTGTGTGACACCAAACATGATCAGCACATGATCAGTCACATGATCAGTGCATGATAAGCCAGTGATCAGTGCATGATCAATTATGTGATCAGTGCATGATCAGTCATGTGACCAGTACATGGTAGCTGCGTGATCAGTGCATGATCAGCCACGTGATCAGTGCATGATAGCCACGTGATCAGTGCATGATCAGTCACGTGATCAGTGCATGATCAGTCACGTGATCAGTGCATGATCAGTCACGTGATCAGTGCATGATCAGCCACGTGATCAGTGCATGATCAGCCACGTGATCAGTGCATGATCAGCCACGTGATCAGTGCATGATATCAGTGCATGATAGCCACGTGATCAGTGCATGATCAGTCACGTGACCAGTATATGGTAGCTCCGTGATCATTCCATGACGAGCCACGTGATCAGTGCATGATAGCCACGTGATGTGTGCATGATCAGTTACGTGAGCAGAGTATGATCAGCCACGTGATCAGTGCATGAGTGCCACGTGATCAGTGCATGATATGTCACGTGACAGTGTGTGATCAGCCACGTGAACAGTGCATGTTCAGCCACGTGATCAGTGCATGATAGCCACGTGATCAGTGCATGATCAGTTACGTGAGCAGTGTATGATCAGCCACGTGATCAGTGCATGGTCAGACACGTGAACAGTGTATGATCAGCCACGTGATCAGTGCATGATATCCAAGTGATCAGTGCATGATCAATCACGTGATCAGTGTATGATCAGCCACGTGAACAGTGCATGCTCAGTCACGTGATCAGGGCCTGCTGAGCTGCGTGATTACTGTCTGCTCATCTGCTTGACAATTGCCAGCTGAGCTGCACGATTCCTGCCTGTCATCTGCTTGACAATTGCCAGCTGTGCTGCGTAATTCCTGCCTGCTCAGCTGCTTGATTATTGCCAGCTGAGCAGCATGATTCCTCACAGCTGAGTTCCATGATTATTGCCTGCTGACTGTTTGATTCGTGCCTACTCAGCTCTTTGTTTATTGCCTCCAGAGGCACATGATCAGTGTATGATAGCAAACATGATCAGCGCATGATCAGTCACATGATCAGCGCCATTAAGTCACGTGATCACTACATGATAGTCATGTGATCAGTCCATGCTCAGTCACGGTATCAGTGCATGATCAGCCACGTGATCAGTGCATGATCTGTCACATGATTAGTGTATGATCATCCACGTGATCAGTGCATGGGCAGTCATGTGATCAGTGCATGATATAGACGTGAACATTGCATGATCAGTCTCGTGATCAGTGCATGATAGCCACGTGATCAGTGCATGATCAGTCATGTGACCAGTACATGGTAGCTACGTGATCATTGCATGATCAGCCACGTGATCAGTGCATGATAGCCACGTGATCAGTGCATGATCAGTCACGTGATCAGTGCATGATCAGTCACGTGATCAGTGCATGATCAGCCACGTGATCAGTGCATGATCAGGCACGTGATCAGTGCATGATCAGCCACGTGATCAGTGCATGATAGCCACGTGATCAGTGCATGATCAGTCACGTGATCAGTGCATGATCAGCCACGTGATCAGTGCATGATCAGCCACGTGATCAGTGCATGATCAATTACGTGATCAGTGCATGATCAGTCACGTGACCAGTACATGGTAGCTACGTGATCATTGCATGATCAGCCACGTGATCAGTGCATGATAGCCACGTGATCAGTGCATGATCAGCCACGTGATCAGTGCATGATCAGTCACGTGATCAGTGCATGATCAGTCACGTGATCAGTGCATGATCAGCCACGTGATCAGTGCATGTCAGTCATGTAGTCAGTGCATGATAGCCCGTGATCAGTGCATGATCAGTCCCGTGATCAGTGTATGATCAGCCACGTGATCAGTGCATGATAGCCACGTGATCAGTGCATGATCAGTCACGTGATCAGTGCATGATCAGTCACGTGATAGTGTGTGATCAGCCACGTGAACAGTGCATGCTCAGTCACGTGATCAGGGCCTGCTGAGCTGCGTGATTACTGTCTGCTCATCTGCTTGACAATTGCCAGCTGAGCTGCACGATTCCTGCCTGTCATCTGCTTGACAATTGCCACCTGTGCTGCGTAATTCCTGCCTGCTCATCTACTTGATTATTGCCAGCTGAGCAGCATGATTTCTCAGAGCTGAGTTCCATGATTATAGCCTGCTGACTGATTCCTGCCTACTCAGCTCTATGTTCATTGCCTCCAGAGGCACATGATCAGTGTGTGACACCAAACATGATCAGCACATGATCAGTCACATGATCAGTGCATGATAAGCCACGTGATCAGTGCATGATCAGTTATGTGATCAGTGCATGATCAGTCATGTGACCAGTACATGGTAGCTGCGTGATCATTGCATGATCAGCCACGTGATCAGTGCATGATAGCCACGTGATCAGTGCATGATCAGTCACGTGATCAGTGCATGATCAGTCACGTGATCAGTGCATGATCAGTTACCTGATCAGTGCATGATCAGTCACGTGACCAGTGCATGGTAGCTACGTGATCATTGCATGATCAGCCACGTGAGCAGTGAATGATAGCCACGTGATCAGTGCATGATCAGCCACGTGATCAGTGCATGATCAGTCACGTGATCAGTGCATGATCAGCCACGTGATCAGTGCATGATCAGTCACGTGACCAGTGCATGGTAGCTACGTGATCAGTGCATGATCAGCCACGTGATCAGTGCATGATAGCCACGTGATCAGTGCATGATCAGTCACATGATCGTGTGTGATCAGCCACGTGATCAGTGCATGATATCAGTGCATGATAGCCACGTGATCAGTGCATGATCAGTCACGTGATCAGTGCATGATCAGTCACGTGATCAGTGCATGATCAGCCACGTGATCAGTGCATGATCAGCCACGTGATCAGTGCATGATCAGTCACGTGATCAGTGCATGATAGTTACGTGATCAGTGCATGATCAGCCACGTGATCAGTGCATGATAGCCACGTGATCAGTGCATGATCAGTCACGTGATCAGTGTGTGATCAGCCACGTGATCAGTGCATGATATCAGTGCATGATCAGCCACGTGATCAGTGCATGATCAGTCACGTGATCAGTGCATGATAGCTACGTGATCAGTGCATGATCAGCCACGTGATCAGTGCATGATAGCCACGTGATCAGTGCATGATCAGTCACGTGATCATGTGTGATCAGCCACGTGATCAGTGCATGATATCCACGTGATCAGTGCATGATAGCCACGTGATCAGTGCATGATCAGTCACGTGATCAGTGCATGATCAGTCACGTGATATGTGTCTGATCAGCCACGTGATCAGTGCATGATGAGCCACGTGATCAGTGCATGATCAATTACGTGATCAGTGCATGATCAGTCACGTGACCAGTACATGGTTGCTACGTGATCGTTGCATGATCAGCCACGTGAGCAGTGCATGATAGCCACGTGATCAGTGCATGATCAGTCACGTGATCAGTGCATGATCAGTCACGTGATCAGTGCATGATCATTTACGTGATCAGTGCATGATCAGTCACGTGACCAGTATATGGTAGCCGTGATCATTGCATGATCAGCCACGTGATCAGTGCATGATAGCCACGTGATGTGTGCATGATCAGTTACGTGATCAGTGTATGATCAGCCACGTGATCAGTGCATGCGTGCCACGTGATCAGTGCATGATAGTCACGTGACAGGTGTGTGATCAGCCACGTGATCAGTGCATGATCAGCCACGTGATCAGTGCATGATAGCCACGTGATCAGTGCATGATCAGTTACGTGATCAGTGCATGATCAGCCACGTGATCAGTGCATGATCAGACACGTGATCAGTGTATGATCAGCCACGTGATCAGTGCATGATATCCACGTGATCAGTGCATGATCATCACGTGATCAGTGCATGATCAGCCACGTGATCAGTGCATGATCAGCCACGTGATCAGTGCATGATCAGCCACGTGATCAGTGCATGATCAGTCACGTGATCAGTACATGATCAGTCACGTGAACAGTGCATGATCATTTACGTGATCTGTGCATGATCAGTCACGTGACCAGTATATGATAGCTACGTGATCATTCCATGACGAGCCACGTGAGCAGTGCATGATAGCCACGTGATGTGTGCATGATGAGTTACGTGAGCAGAGTATGATCAGCCACGTGATCAGTGCATGAGTGCCACGTGATCAGTGCATGATATGTCACGTGACAGGTGTGTGATCAGCCACGTGAACAGTGCATGTTCAGCCACGTGATCAGTGCATGATAGCCACGTGATCAGTGCATGATCAGTTACGTGAGCAGTGTATGATCAGCCACGTGATCAGTGCATGGTCAGACACGTGAACAGTGTATGATCAGCCACGTGATCAGTGCATGATATCCAAGTGATCAGTGCATGATCAATCACGTGATCAGTGTATGATCAGCCACGTGAACAGTGCATGCTCAGTCACGTGATCAGGGCCTGCTGAGCTGCGTGATTACTGTCTGCTCATCTGCTTGACAATTGCCAGCTGAGCTGCACGATTCCTGCCTGTCATCTGCTTGACAATTGCCAGCTGTGCTGCGTAATTCCTGCCTGCTCAGCTGCTTGATTATTGCCAGCTGAGCAGCATGATTCCTCACAGCTGAGTTCCATGATTATTGCCTGCTGACTGATTCGTGCCTACTCAGCTCTTTGTTCATTGCCTCCAGAGGCACATGATCAGTGTATGATAGCAAACATGATCAGCACATGATCAGTCACATGATCAGTGCATGATAAGCCAGTGATCAGTGCATGATCAATCATGTGATCAGTGCATGATCAGTCATGTGATCAGTGCATGGTAGCTGCGTGATCAGTGCATGATCAGCCACGTGATCAGTGCATGATAGCCACGTGATCAGTGCATGATCAGTCACGTGATCAGTGCATGATCAGTCACGTGATCAGTGCATGATCAGTCACGTGATCAGTGCATGATCAGTCACGTGATCAGTGCATGATCAGCCACGTGATCAGTGCATGATAGCCACGTGATCAGTGCATGATAGCCACGTGATCAGTGCATGATCAGTCACGTGATCGTGTGTGATCAGCCACGTGATCAGTGCATGATAGCCACGTGATCAGTGCATGATCAGTCACGTGATCAGTGCATGATCAGTCACGTGATCAGTGTGATCAGCCACGTGATCAGTGCATGATCAGCCACGTGATCAGTGCATGATCAATTACGTGATCAGTGCATGATCAGTCACGTGATCAGTGCATGATGCCACGTGATCAGTGCATGATCAGCCACGTGATCAGTGCATGATAGCCACGTGATCAGTGCATGATAGCCACGTGATCAGTGCATGATAGCCACGTGATCAGTGCATGATCAGTCACGTGATACATGTGTGATCAGCCACGTGATCAGTGCATGATGAGCCACGTGATCAGTGCATGATCAATTACGTGATCAGTGCATGATCAGTCACGTGACCAGTACATGGTAGCTACGTGATCATTGCATGATCAGCCACGTGAGCAGTGCATGATAGCCACGTGATCAGTGCATGATCAGTCACGTGATCAGTGCATGATCAGTCACGTGATCAGTGCATGATCAGCTACGTGATCATGCATGATCAGCCACGTGATCAGTGCATGATAGCCACGTGATCAGTGCATGATCAGTCACGTGATCAGTGCATGATCAGTCACGTGATCAGTGCATGATCAGTCCGTGATCAGTGTATGATCAGCCACGTGATCAGTGCATGATAGCCACGTGATCAGTGCATGATCAGTCACGTGATCAGTGCATGATCAGTCACGTGATCAGTGCATGATCAGCCACGTGATCAGTGCATGATCAGCCACGTGATCAGTGCATGATCAGTTACGTGATCAGTGCATGATCAGCCACGTGATCAGTGCATGATCAGTCACGTGATCAGTGCATGATCAGCCACGTGATCAGTGCATGATATCCAAGTGATCAGTGCATGATCATTCACGTGATCAGTGTATGATCAGCCACGTGAACAGTGCATGCTCAGTCACGTGATCAGGGCCTGCTGAGCTGCGTGATTACTGTCTGCTCATCTGCTTGACAATTGCCAGCTGAGCTGCACGATTCCTGCCTGTCATCTGCTTGACAATTGCCAGCTGTGCTGCGTAATTCCTGCCTGCTCAGCTGCTTGATTATTGCCAGCTGAGCAGCATGATTCCTCACAGCTGAGGTCCATGATTATTGCCTGCTGACTGATTCGTGCCTACTCAGCTCTTTGTTCATTGCCTCCAGAGGCACATGATCAGTGTATGATAGCAAACATGATCAGCACATGATCAGTCACATGATCAGTGCATGATAAGCCAGTGATCAGTGCATGATCAGTCATGTGATCAGTGCATGATCAGTCATGTGACCAGTGCATGGTAGCTGCGTGATCAGTGCATGATCAGCCACGTGATAGTGCATGATAGCCACGTGATCAGTGCATGATCAGTCACGTGATCAGTGCATGATCAGTCACGTGATCAGTGCATGATCAGTCACGTGATCAGTGCATGATCAGCCACGTGATCAGTGCATGATCAGTCACGTGATCAGTGCATGATAGCCACGTGATCAGTGCATGATCAGTCACATGATCGTGTGTGATCAGCCACGTGATCAGTGCATGATAGCCACGTGATCAGTGCATGATCAGTCACGTGATCAGTGCATGATCAGTCACGTGATCGTGCATGATCAGCCACGTGATCAGTGCATGATCAGCCACGTGATCAGTGCATGATCAGCCACGTGATCAGTGCATGATCAGTCACGTGATCAGTGCATGATAGCCACGTGATCAGTGCATGATCAGCCACGTGATCAGTGCATGATAGCCACGTGATCAGTGCATGATAGCCACGTGATCAGTGCATGATAGCCACGTGATCAGTGCATGATCAGTCACGTGATACATGTGTGATCAGCCACGTGATCAGTGCATGATGAGCCACGTGATCAGTGCAGGATCAATTACGTGATCAGTGCATGATCAGTCACGTGACCAGTACATGGTTGCTACGTGATCATTGCATGATCAGCCACGTGAGCAGAGCATGATAGCCACGTGATCAGTGCATGATCAGTCACGTGATCAGTACATGATCAGTCACGTGAACAGTGCATGATCATTTACGTGATCTGTGCATGATCAGTCACGTGACCAGTACATGGTAGCTACGTGATCATTCCATGACGAGCCACGTGAGCAGTGCATGATAGCCACGTGATGTGTGCATGATCAGTTACGTGAGCAGAGTATGATCAGCCACGTGATCAGTGCATGAGTGCCACGTGATCAGTGCATGATATGTCACGTGACAGGTGTGTGATCAGCCACGTGAACAGTGCATGTTCAGCCACGTGATCAGTGCATGATAGCCACGTGATCAGTGCATGATCAGTTACGTGAGCAGTGTATGATCAGCCACGTGATCAGTGCATGGTCAGACACGTGATCAGTGTATGATCAGCCACGTGATCAGTGCATGCTCAGTCACGTGATCAGGGCCTGCTGAGCTGCGTGATTACTGTCTGCTCATCTGCTTGACAATTGCCAGCTGAGCTGCACGATTCCTGCCTGTCATCTGCTTGACAATTGCCAGCTGTGCTGCGTAATTCCTGCCTGCTCAGCTGCTTGATTATTGCCAGCTGAGCAGCATGATTCCTCACACCTGAGTTCCATGATTATTGCCTGCTGACTGTTTGATTCGTGCCTACTCAGCTCTTTGTTTATTGCCTCCAGAGGCACATGATCAGTGTATGATAGCAAACATGATCAGCGCATGATCAGTCACATGATCAGCGCCATTAAGTCACGTGATCACTACATGATAGTCATGTGATCAGTCCATGCTCAGTCACGGTATCAGTGCATGATCAGCCACGTGATCAGTGCATGATCAGCCACGTGATCAGTTCATGATAGCTATGTGATCAGTGCATGATTTGTCACGTGATCAGTGCATGATCAGTCAGGTGATCAGTGCATGATCAGCCACGTGATCAGTGCATGATCATCACCTGATGGGTGTATGATCAGTCACGTGACCAGTACATGGTAGCTACATGATCATTGCATGATCAGCCACGTGAGTAGTGCATGATAGCCACGTGATCAGTGCATGATCAGCCACGTGATCAGTGCATGATCAGTCACGTGATCAGTGCATGATCAGTTACGTGATCAGTGCATGATCAGTCACGTGACCAGTGCATGATAGCCACGTGATCAGTGCATGATCAGCCACGTGATCAGTGCATGATAGCCACGTGATCAGTGCATGATCAGTCACGTGATCAGTGCATGATCAGTCACGTGATCAGTGCATGATCGTTTACGTGATCAGTGCATGATCAGTCACGTGACCAGTATATGGTAGCTACGTGATCAGTGCATGATCAGCCACGTGATCAGTGCATGATAGCCACGTGATCAGTGCATGATCAGTCACGTGATCAGTGCATGATCAGCCACGTGATCAGTGCATGATCAGTCACGTGATCAGTGCATGAAGTCACGTGATCAGTGCATGATAGTCACGTGATCAGTGCATGATCAGTCACGTGATCAGTGCATGATCAGCCACGTGATCAGTGCATGATCAGTCACGTGATCAGTGCATGATCAGCCACGTGATCAGTGCATGATCAGTCACGTGATCAGTGCATGATATAGACGTGATCAGTGCATGATCAGTCACGTGATCAGTGCATGATAGCCACGTGATCAGTGCATGATCAGTCACGTGATCAGTGCATGATCAGTCACGTGACCAGTACATGGTAGCTACGTGATCAGTGCATGATCAGCCACGTGATAGTGCATGATAGCCACGTGATCAGTGCATGATCAGTCACGTGATCAGTGCATGATCAGTCACGTGATCAGTGCATGATAGCTGCGTGATCATGCATGATCAGCCACGTGATCAGTGCATGATAGCCACGTGATCAGTGCATGATCAGTCACGTGATCAGTGCATGATCAGTCACGTGATCAGTGCATGATCAGCCACGTGATCAGTGCATGATCAGCCACGTGATCAGTGCATGATCAATTACGTGATCAGTGCATGATCAGTCACGTGACCAGTACATGGTAGCTACGTGATCATTGCATGATCAGCCACGTGATCAGTGCATGATAGCCACGTGATCAGTGCATGATCAGCCACGTGATCAGTGCATGATCAGTCACGTGATCAGTGCATGATCAGTCACGTGATCAGTGCATGATCAGCCACGTGATCAGTGCATGTGGATTCATGTAGTCAGTGCATGATAGCACGTGATCAGTGCATGATCAGTCCCGTGATCAGTGCATGATCAGCCACGTGATCAGTGCATGATCAGCCACGTGAACAGTGCATGCTCAGTCACGTGATCAGGGCCTGCTGAGCTGCGTGATTACTGTCTGCTCATCTGCTTGACAATTGCCAGCTGAGCTGCATGATTCCTGCCTGTCATCTGCTTGACAATTGCCAGCTGTGCTGCGTAATTCCTGCCTGCTCAGCTGCTTGATTATTGCCAGCTGAGCAGCATGATTCCTCACACCTGAGTTCCATGATTATTGCCTGCTGACTGTTTGATTCGTGCCTACTCAGCTCTTTGTTTATTGCCTCCAGAGGCACATGATCAGTGTATGATAGCAAACATGATCAGCGCATGATCAGTCACATGATCAGTGCCATTAAGTCACGTGATCACTACATGATAGTCATGTGATCAGTCCATGCTCAGTCACGGTATCAGTGCATGATCAGCCACGTGATCAGTGCATGATAGCCACGTGATCAGTGCATGATAGCCAGTGATCAGTGCATGATCAGTCACGTGATCAGTGCATGATCAGCCACGTGATCAGTGCATGATCAGCCACGTGATCAGTGCATGATCAGTCACGTGATCAGTGCATGATCAGTCACGTGATCAGTGCATGATCAGCCACGTGATAGTGCATGATCAGCCACGTGATCAGTGCATGATCAGTCACGTGATCAGTGCATGATCAGTCACGTGATCAGTGCATGATCAGTCCGTGATCAGTGTATGATCAGCCACGTGATCAGTGCATGATAGCCACGTGATCAGTGCATGATCAGTCACGTGATCAGTGCATGATCAGTCACGTGATCAGTGCATGATCAGCCACGTGATCAGTGCATGATCAGCCACGTGATCAGTGCATGATCAGTTACGTGATCAGTGCATGATCAGCCACGTGATCAGTGCATGATCAGTCACGTGATCAGTGCATGATCAGCCACGTGATCAGTGCATGATATGCAAGTGATCAGTGCATGATCATTCACGTGATCAGTGTATGATCAGCCACGTGAACAGTGCATGCTCAGTCACGTGATCAGGGCCTGCTGAGCTGCGTGATTACTGTCTGCTCATCTGCTTGACAATTGCCAGCTGAGCTGCATGATTCCTGCCTGTCATCTGCTTGACAATTGCCAGCTGTGCTGTGTAATTCCTGCCTGCTCAGCTGCTTGATTATTGCCAGCTGAGCAGCATGATTCCTCACAGCTGAGTTCCATGATTATTGCCTGCTGACTGTTTGATTCGTGCCTACTCAGCTCTTTGTTTATTGCCTCCAGAGGCACATGATCAGTGTATGATAGCAAACATGATCAGCGCATGATCAGTCACATGATCAGCGCCATTAAGTCACGTGATCACTACATGATAGTCAAGTGATCAGTCCATGCTCAGTCACGGTATCAGTGCATGATCAGCCACGTGATCAGTGCATGATAGCCACATGATCAGTGCATGATAGCCACGTGATCAGTGCATGATCAGCCACGTGATCAGTGCATGATAGCTACGTGATCAGTGCATGATCAGTCACGTGATCAGTGCATGATCAGGCACGTGATCAGTGCATGATCAGCCACGTGATCAGTGCATGATAGCCACGTGATCAGTGCATGATCAGTCACGTGATCAGTGCATGATCAGTCACGTGACCGTACATGGTAGCTACATGATCATTGCATGATCAGCCACGTGATCAGTGCATGATAGCCACGTGATCAGTGCATGATCAGTCACGTGATCAGTGCATGATCAGTCACGTGATCAGTGCATGATAGCCACGTGATCAGTGCATGATCAGTCACGTGATCAGTGCATGATCAGCCACGTGATCAGTGCATGATATCCACGTGATCAGTGCATGATCAGCACGTGATCAGTGCATGATCAGCCACGTGATCAGTGCATGATCAGCCACGTGATCAGTGCATGATCAGTCACGTGATCAGTGCATGATCATCCACGTGATCAGTGCATGATCAGTCACGTGATCAGTGCATGATCAGACGTGATCAGTGCATGATCAGTCACGTGATCAGTGCATGATAGCCACGTGATCAGTGCATGATCAGTCACGTGATCAGTGCATGATCAGCCACGTGATCAGTGCATGATAGCCACGTGATCAGTGCATGATCAGTCACGTGATCAGTGCATGATCAGCCACGTGATCAGTGCATGATCAGCCACGTGATCAGTGCATGATCAGTCACGTGATCAGTGCATGATCATCCACGTGATCAGTGCATGATCAGTCACGTGATCAGTGCATGATCAGACGTGATCAGTGCATGATCAGTCACGTGATCAGTGCATGATAGCCACGTGATCAGTGCATGATCAGTCACGTGATCAGTGCATGATCATTCACGTGACAGTGCATGGTAGCTACGTGATCAGTGCATGATCAGCCACGTGATCAGTGCATGATAGCCACGTGATCAGTGCATGATCAGCCACGTGATCAGTGCATGATCAGTCACGTGATCAGTGCATGATCAGCCACGTGATCAGTGCATGATCAATTGCGTGATCAGTGCATGATCAGTCACGTGACCAGTGCATGGTAGCTGCGTGATCAGTGCATGATCAGCCACGTGATCAGTGCATGATAGCCACGTGATCAGTGCATGATCAGTCACGTGATCAGTGCATGATCAGTCACGTGATCAGTGCATGATCAGCCACGTGATCAGTGCATGATCAGTACGTGATCAGTGCATGATCAGTCACGTGATCAGTACATGGTAGCTACGTGATCATTGCATGATCAGCCACGTGATCAGTGCATGATAGCCACGTGATCAGTGCATGATCAGTCACGTGATCAGTGCATGATCAGTCACGTGATCAGTGCATGATCAGCCACGTGATCAGTGCATGATAGCCACGTGATCAGTGCATGATCAGTCACGTGATCAGTGTGTGATCAGCCACGTGATCAGTGCATGATCAGTCACGTGATCAGTGCATGATCAATTACGTGATCAGTGCATGATCAGTCACGTGACCAGTACATGGTAGCTACGTGATCATTGCATGATCAGCCACGTGATCAGTGCATGATAGCCACGTGATCAGTGCATGATCAGTTACGTGATCAGTGTATGATCAGCCACGTGATCAGTGCATGAGTGCCACGTGATCAGTGCATGATCAGTCACGTGACAGTGTGTGATCAGCCACGTGATCAGTGCATGATCAGCCACGTGATCAGTGCATGATAGCCACGTGATCAGTGCATGATCAGTTACGTGATCAGTGCATGATCAGCCACGTGATCAGTGCATGATCAGACACGTGATCAGTGCATGATCAGCCACGTGATCAGTGCATGATATCCACGTGATCAGTGCATGATCAGTCACGTGATCAGTGCATGATCAGTCACGTGATCAGTGCATGATCAGCCACGTGATCAGTGCATGATCAGTCACGTGATCAGTGCATGGTAGCTACGTGATCATTGCATGATCAGCCACGTGATCAGTGCATGATAGCCACGTGATCAGTGCATGATAGCCACGTGATCAGTGCATGATCAGTCACGTGATCAGTGCATGATCAGTCACGTGATCAGTGCATGATAGCCACGTGATCAGTGCATGATCAGTTACGTGATCAGTGCATGATCAGCCACGTGATCAGTGCATGATCAGTCACGTGATCAGTGCATGATCAGCCACGTGATCAGTGCATGATCATCCACGTGATCAGTGCATGATCAGCCACGTGATCAGTGCATGATAGCTACGTGATCAGTGCATGATCATCACGTGATCAGTGCATGATCAGGCACGTGATCAGTGCATGATCAGCCACGTGATCAGTGCATGATCAGTCACGTGATGGGTGCATGATCAGTCACGTGACTGGTACATGGTAGCTACGTGATCATTGCATGATCAGCCACGTGAGTAGTGCATGATAGCCACGTGATCAGTGCATGATCAGTCACGTGATCAGTGCATGATCAGTCACGTGATAGTGCATGATCAGGCACGTGATCAGTGCATGATCAGCCACGTGATCAGTGCATGATAGCCACGTGATCAGTGCATGATCAGTCACGTGATCAGTGCATGATCAGTCACGTGATCAGTGCATGATCAGCCACGTGATCAGTGCATGATCAGCCACGTGATCAGTGCATGATCAATTACGTGATCAGTGCATGATCAGTCACGTGACCAGTACATGGTAGCTACGTGATCATTGCATGATCAGCCACGTGATCAGTGCATGATAGCCACGTGATCAGTGCATGATCAGTCACGTGATCAGTGCATGATCAGTCACGTGATCAGTGCATGATCAGTCACGTGATCAGTGCATGATCAATTACGTGATCAGTGCATGATCAGTCACGTGACCAGTGCATGATAGCTACGTGATCAGTGCATGATCAGCCACGTGATCAGTGCATGATAGCCACGTGATCAGTGCATGATCAGTCACGTGATCAGTGTATGATCATCTGCGTGATCAGTGCATGATCAGTCACGTGATCAGTGCATGATATAGACGTGATCAGTGCATGATCAGCCACGTGATCAGTGCATGATCAGCCACGTGATCAGTGCATGATCAGTCACGTGATCAGTGCATGTCCAGCCACGTGATCAGTGCATGATAGCCACGTGATCAGTGCATGATCAGTCACGTGATCAGTGCATGATCAGTCACGTGATCAGTGCATGATCAGCCACGTGATCAGTGCATGATCAGCCACGTGATCAGTGCATGATCAGTTACGTGATCAGTGCATGATCAGTCACGTGACCAGTGCATGGTAGCTACGTGATCATTGCATGATCAGCCACGTGAGCAGTGCATGATAGCCACGTGATCAGTGCATGATCAGCCACGTGATCAGTGCATGATCAGTCACGTGATCAGTGCATGATCAGTCACGTGATCAGTGCATGATCAGCCACGTGATCAGTGCATGTCAGTCATGTGTCAGTGCATGATAGCACGTGATCAGTGCATGATCAGTCCCGTGATCAGTGCATGATCAGCCACGTGATCAGTGCATGATCAGCCACGTGAACAGTGCATGCTCAGTCACGTGATCAGGGCCTGCTGAGCTGCGTGATTACTGTCTGCTCATCTGCTTGACAATTGCCAGCTGAGCTCTATGATTCCTGCCTGTCATCTGCTTGACAATTGCCAGCTGTGCTGCGTAATTCCTGCCTGCTCAGCTGCTTGATTATTGCCAGCTGAGCAGCATGATTCCTCACAGCTGAGTTCCATGATTATTGCCTGCTGACTGTTTGATTCGTGCCTACTCAGCTCTTTGTTTATTGCCTCCAGAGGCACATGATCAGTGTATGATAGCAAACATGATCAGCGCATGATCAGTCACATGATCAGTGCCATTAAGTCACGTGATCACTACATGATAGTCATGTGATCAGTCCATGCTCAGTCACGGTATCAGTGCATGATCAGCCACGTGATCAGTGCATGATAGCCACGTAATCAGTGCATGATAGCCAGTGATCAGTGCATGATCAGTCACGTGATCAGTGCATGATCAGCCACGTGATCAGTGCATGATAGCCACGTGATCAGTGCATGATCAGTCACGTGATCAGTGCATGATCAGTCACGTGATCAGTGCATGATCAGCCACGTGATAGTGCATGATCAGCCACGTGATCAGTGCATGATCAGTCACGTGATCAGTGCATGATCAGTCACGTGATCAGTGCATGATCAGTCACGTGATCAGTGCATGATCAGCCACGTGATCAGTGCATGATAGCCACGTGATCAGTGCATGATCAGTCACGTGATCAGTGCATGATCAGTCACGTGATCAGTGCATGATCAGCCACGTGATCAGTGCATGATCAGCCACGTGATCAGTGCATGATCAGTTACGTGATCAGTGCATGATCAGCCACGTGATCAGTGCATGATCAGTCACGTGATCAGTGCATGATCAGCCACGTGATCAGTGCATGATAGCCAGTGATCAGTGCATGATCAGTCACGTGATCAGTGTGTGATCAGCCACGTGAACAGTGCATGCTCAGTCACGTGATCAGGGCCTGCTGAGCTGCGTGATTACTGTCTGCTCATCTGCTTGACAATTGCCAGCTGAGCTGCATGATTCCTGCCTGTCATCTGCTTGACAATTGCCAGCTGTGCTGCGTAATTCCTGCCTGCTCAGCTGCTTGATTATTGCCAGCTGAGCAGCATGATTCCTCACAGCTGAGTTCCATGATTATTGCCTGCTGACTGTTTGATTCGTGCCTACTCAGCTCTTTGTTTATTGCCTCCAGAGGCACATGATCAGTGTATGATAGCAAACATGATCAGCGCATGATCAGTCACATGATCAGCGCCATTAAGTCACGTGATCACTACATGATAGTCATGTGATCAGTCCATGCTCAGTCACGGTATCAGTGCATGATCAGCCACGTGATCAGTGCATGATAGCCACGTGATCAGTGCATGATAGCCACGTGATCAGTGCATGATCAGCCACGTGATCAGTGCATGATAGCTACGTGATCAGTGCATGATCAGTCACGTGATCAGTGCATGATCAGGCACGTGATCAGTGCATGATCAGCCACGTGACAGTGCATGATAGCCACGTGATCAGTGCATGATCAGTCACGTGATGGGTGCATGATCAGTCACGTGACCGTACATGGTAGCTTCATGATCATTGCATGATCAGCCACGTGATCAGTGCATGATAGCCACGTGATCAGTGCATGATCAGTCACGTGATCAGTGCATGATCAGTCACGTGATCAGTGCATGATAGCCACGTGATCAGTGCATGATCAGTTACGTGATCAGTGCATGATCAGCCACGTGATCAGTGCATGATAGCTACGTGATCAGTGCATGATCAGTCACGTGATCAGTGCATGATCAGCCACGTGATCAGTGCATGATCAGCCACGTGATCAGTGCATGATCAGTCACGTGATCAGTGCATGATCATCCACGTGATCAGTGCATGATCAGTCACGTGATCAGTGCATGATCAGACGTGATCAGTGCATGATCAGTCACGTGATCAGTGCATGATAGCCACGTGATCAGTGCATGATCAGTCACGTGATCAGTGCATGATCAGCCACGTGATCAGTGCATGATATCCACGTGATCAGTGCATGATCAGTCACGTGATCAGTGCATGATCAGCCACGTGATCAGTGCATGATCAGCCACGTGATCAGTGCATGATCTGTCACGTGATTAGTGTATGATCATCCACGTGATCAGTGCATGATCAGTCACGTGATCAGTGCATGATCAGACGTGATCAGTGCATGATCAGTCACGTGATCAGTGCATGATAGCCACGTGATCAGTGCATGATCAGTCACCTGATCAGTGTATGATCATTCACGTGACAGTGCATGGTAGCTACGTGATCAGTGCATGATCAGCCACGTGATCAGTGCATGATAGCCACGTGATCAGTGCATGATCAGCCACGTGATCAGTGCATGATCAGTCACGTGATCAGTGCATGATCAGCCACGTGATCAGTGCATGATCAATTGCGTGATCAGTGCATGATCAGTCACGTGACCAGTGCATGGTAGCTGCGTGATCAGTGCATGATCAGCCACGTGATCAGTGCATGATAGCCACGTGATCAGTGCATGATCAGTCACGTGATCAGTGCATGATCAGCCACGTGATCAGTGCATGATCAGTACGTGATCAGTGCATGATCAGTCACGTGACCAGTGCATGGTAGCTACGTGATCATTGCATGATCAGCCACGTGATCAGTGCATGATAGCCACGTGATCAGTGCATGATCAGTCACGTGATCAGTGCATGATCAGTCACGTGATCAGTGCATGATCAGCCACGTGATCAGTGCATGATAGCCACGTGATCAGTGCATGATCAGTCACGTGATCGTGTGTGATCAGCCACGTGATCAGTGCATGATCAGTCACGTGATCAGTGCATGATCAATTACGTGATCAGTGCATGATCAGTCACGTGACCAGTACATGGTAGCTACGTGATCATTGCATGATCAGCCACGTGATCAGTGCATGATAGCCACGTGATCAGTGCATGATCAGTTACGTGATCAGTGTATGATCAGCCACGTGATCAGTGCATGAGTGCCACGTGATCAGTGCATGATCAGTCACGTGACAGTGTGTGATAATCCACGTGATCAGTGCATGATCAGCCACGTGATCAGTGCATGATAGCCACGTGATCAGTGCATGATCAGTTACGTGATCAGTGCATGATCAGCCACGTGATCAGTGCATGATCAGACACGTGATCAGTGCATGATCAGCCACGTGATCAGTGCATGATATCCACGTGATCAGTGCATGATCAGTCACGTGATCAGTGCATGATCAGTCACGTGATCAGTGCATGATCAGCCACGTGATCAGTGCATGATCAGTCACGTGATCAGTGCATGGTAGCTACGTGATCAGTGCATGATCAGCCACGTGATCAGTGCATGATAGCCACGTGATCAGTGCATGATAGCCACGTGATCAGTGCATGATCAGTCACGTGATCAGTGCATGATCAGTCACGTGATCAGTGCATGATAGCCACGTGATCAGTGCATGATCAGTTACGTGATCAGTGCATGATCAGCCACGTGATCAGTGCATGATCAGTCACGTGATCAGTGCATGATCAGCCACGTGATCAGTGCATGATCATCCACGTGATCAGTGCATGATCAGCCACGTGATCAGTGCATGATAGCCATGTGATCAGTGCATGATCATCACGTGATCAGTGCATGATCAGGCACGTGATCAGTGCATGATCAGCCACGTGATCAGTGCATGATCAGTCACCTGATCAGTGTATGATCAGTCACGTGACTGGTACATGGTAGCTACGTGATCATTGCATGATCAGCCACGTGATAGTGCATGATAGCCACGTGATCAGTGCATGATCAGTCACGTGATCAGTGCATGATCAGTCACGTGATCAGTGCATGATCAGGCACGTGATCAGTGCATGATCAGCCACGTGATCAGTGCATGATAGCCACGTGATCAGTGCATGATCAGTCACGTGATCAGTGCATGATCAGTCACGTGATCAGTGCATGATCAGCCACGTGATCAGTGCATGATCAGCCACGTGATCAGTGCATGATCAATTACGTGATCAGTGCATGATCAGTCACGTGACCAGTGCATGGTAGCTACGTGATCATTGCATGATCAGCCACGTGATCAGTGCATGATAGCCACGTGATCAGTGCATGATCAGTCACATGATCAGTGCATGATCAGTCACGTGATCAGTGCATGATCAGTCACGTGATCAGTGCATGATCAATTACGTGATCAGTGCATGATCAGTCACGTGACCAGTACATGGTAGCTACGTGATCATTGCATGATCAGCCACGTGATCAGTGCATGATAGCCACGTGATCAGTGCATGATCAGTCACGTGATCAGTGCATGATCATCCGGGTGATCAGTGCATGATCAGTCACGTGATCAGTGCATGATAAAGACGTGATCAGTGCATGATCAGCCACGTGATCAGTGCATGATCAGCCACGTGATCAGTGCATGATCAGGCACGTGATCAGTGCATGATCAGTCACGTGATCAGTGCATGATCAGCCACGTGATCAGTGCATGATCAGTCACGTGATCAGTGCATGATCAGTTACGTGATCAGTGCATGATCAGCCACGTGATCAGTGCATGATCAGCCACGTGATCAGTGCATGATCAATTACGTGATCAGTGCATGATCAGTCACGTGACCAGTACATGGTAGCTACGTGATCATTGCATGATCAGCCACGTGATCAGTGCATGATAGCCACGTGATCAGTGCATGATCAGCCACGTGATCACTGCATGATCAGTCATGTGATCAGTGCATGATCAGTCACGTGATCAGTGCATGATCAGCCACGTGATCAGTGCATGTCAGTCATGTAGTCAATGCATGATAGCCCGTGATCAGTGCATGATCAGTCCCGTGATCAGTGCATGATCAGCCACGTGATCAGTGCATGATAGCTACGTGATCAGTGCATGATCAGTCACATGATCAGTGCATGATCAGTCACGTGATCAGTGTGTGATCAGTCACGTGATCAGTGCATGATCAGTCACGTGATCAGGGCCTGCTGAGCTGCGTGATTACTGTCTGCTGATCTGCTTGACAATTGCCAGCTGAGCTGCACGATTCCTGCCTGTCATCTGCTTGATCAATTGCCAGCTGTGCTGCGTAATTCCTGCCTGCTCATCTACTTGATTATTGCTAGCTGAGCAGCATGATTTCTCAGAGCTGAGTTCCATGATTTTGCCTGCTGACTGATTCCTGCCTACTCAGCTCTATGTTCATTGCCTCCAGAGTCACATGATCAGTGTATGACACCAAACATGATCAGCATATGATCAGTCACATGATCAGTGCATGATAAGCTACGTGATCAGTGCATGATGAATCACGTGATCAGTGCATGATCAGTCACGTGATCAGTACATGATAGCTGCGTGATCATTGCATGATCAGCCACTTGATCAGTGCATGATCAGCCACGTGATCAGTGCATGATCAGTCACGTGATCAGTGCATGATCAGCCACGTGATCAGTGCATGATCAGCCAAGTGATCAGTGCATGACAGGCACGTGATCAGTGTATGACCAGCCAAGTGATCAGTGCATGATAGCCACGTGATCAGTGCATGATCAGTCACGTGATCAGTGCATGATCAGCCACGTGATCAGTGCATGATCAGCCACATGATCAGTGCTTGATCAATCACGTGATCAGTGCATGATCAGTCACGTGACCAGTACATGGAAGCTACGTGATCATTGCATGATCAGTCACATGACCAGTATATGATAGCTACGTGATCATTCCATGATCAGCCACGTGATCAGTGCATGATCAGAAACGTGATGTGTGCATGATGAGTTACGTGAGCAGAGCATGATCAGCCACGTGATCAGTGCATGTCAGTCATGTGTCAGTGCATGATAGCACGTGACAGTGTGTGATCAGCCACGTGAACAGTGCATGTTCAGCCACGTGATCAGTGCATGATAGCTACGTGATCAGTGTATGATCAGTTACGTGAGCAGTGTATGATCAGCTACGTGATCAGTGCATGGTCAGACACGTGAATAGTGTATGATCAGCCACGTGATCAGTGCCTGATGAGCTGCGTGATTACTGTCTGCTCATCTGCTTGACAATTGCCAGCTGAGCTGCACGATTCCTGCCTGTCATCTGCTTGACAATTGCCACCTGTGCTGCGTAATTCCTGCCTGCTCATCTACTTGACTATTGCCAGCTGAGCAGCATGATTTCTCAGAGCTGAGTTCCATGATTATAGCCTGCTGACTGATTCCTGCCTACTCAGCCTATGTTCATTGCATCCAGAGGCACATGATCAGTGCATGATAGCCAAACATGATCAGTGCATGATCAGCTACGTGATCAGTGCATGATCAGTCAAGTGATCAGTGCATGATCAGCCACGTGATCAGTGCATGATCAGCCACGTGACCAGTGCAGGATAGCTAAGTGATCAGTGCATGATCAGTCACGTGACCAGTACATGGTAGCTACGTGATCCTTGCATGATCAGTCACGTGAGCAGTGCATGATCAGCCACGTGATGAGTGCATGATCAATCACGTGATCAGTACATGATCAGTCATGTGACCAGTGCATGGTAGCTGCGTGATCATGGCATGATCAGCCACGTGAGCAGTGCATGATAGGCACGTGATGAGTGCATGATCAGTCACGTGATCTGTGCATGATCAGTCACGTGAACAGTGCATGATCAGTCCCGTGATCAGTGTATGACCAGCCAAGTGATCAGTGCATGATAGCCACGTGATCAGTGCATGATCAGCCACGTGATCAGTGCATGATCAGTCACGTGATCAGTGCATGATCAGCCACGTGATCAGTGCATGATCAGCCAAATGATCAGTGAATGATCAATTACCTGATCAGTGCATGATCAGCCACGTGATCAGTGAATGATCAGTCACGTGATCAGTTCATGGTCAGTCACGTGATCAGTGCATGATATGCAAGTGATCAGTGCATGATTATTCACGTGATAGGTGTGTGGTCAGCCACGTGATCAGTGCATGATATCAGTGCATGCTCAGTCACGTGATCAGGGCCTGCTCAGGCACGTGATCAGTACATGGTATCTGCGTGATAATTGCATGATCAGCCACGTGAGCAGTGCATGATTGCTACGTGATCAGTGCATGATCAGCCACGTGATACATGTGTAATCTGCCACGTGCTCAGCTGCATGATTATCCTAGGTGATCAGTGCTTGATTCCCAGCAGCGCAGTTCCATGATTATTGCCTCTCACGTGATTCGTGCCTACTCTGTCACATGATCAGTGCCTGATCAGCCACTTGATCATGGCCTCCACAGGCACATGATCAGCGCATGATCAATTACATGATCACGGCATGATCAGTCATATGATCAGTCCATGGTTGCTCAGTCATGGTTGCATGACCAGCCACGTGATCAGTGCATGATAGTCATATAATCAGTGCACGATCAGCCACATGATCAGTGCATGATCAGCCACGTGATCAGTGCATGATAGCTACATAATCTGTGCATGATTAGTCACCTGATCGGTGCATGCTAGCCGTGATCAGTGTATGAACAGCCACGTGGACAGTGCATGATAGCCACGTGATCAGTGCATGATCAGTCACGTGATCAGTGTATGATCAGTCACGTGATCAGTGCATGACTGCCACGTGATCAGTGCATGATCTGTCACGTGACAGTTGTGTGATCAGCCACGTGATCAGTGCATGATAGCCACTTGATCAGTGCATGATCAGTCACGTGACCAGTGCATGATCAGTCACTTGATCAGTGTATGATAGCCACGTGATCAGTGCATGATCAGTTACGTGAGCAGTGTATGATCAGCCACGTGATCAGTGCATGATATCCAGGTGATCAGTGCATGATCAATTACGTGATAAGTGTATGATCAGCCACGTGATCAGTGCATGGTCAGCCAAGTGATCAGTGCATGATCTGTCACATGATTAGTGTATGATCATCCTCATGATCAGTGCATGGGCAGTCATGTGATCAGTGCATGATCATAGACGTGATCAGTGCATTTTCAGTCTCGTGACCAGTATATGATAGCTACGTGATCATTCCATGACAGCCACGTGTCAGTGCATGATAGCCACGTGATCAGTGCATGGTCAGTCACGTGAACAGAGTATGATCAGCCACGTGATCAGTGCATGATGCCACGTGATCAGTGCATGATAGTCAGGTGATCAGTGCATGATCAGTCACGTGATCAGTGCATGATCAGCCACGTGATCAGTGCATGATCAGCCACGTGATCAGTGCATGATCTGTCACATGATTAGTGTATGATCATCCACATGATCAGTGCATGGGCAGTCATGTGATCAGTGCATGATTAGACGTGATCAGTGCATTTTCAGTCTCGTGGTCAGTGCATGATAGCCACGTGATCGGTGCATGATCAGTCACCTGATGGGTGTATGATCATTCACGTGACCGGTACATGGTAGCTATAAGATCAGTGTATGACCAGCCATGTGATAAGTGCATGATAGCCACGTGATCAGTGCATGATCAGCCACGTGATCAGTGCATGATCAGTCACGTGATCAGTGCATGATCAGCCACATGATCAGTGCATGATCAATTGTGTCATGAGTGCATGATCAGTCACGTGACCAGTACATGGTAGCTGCGTGATCAGTGTATGACCAGCCAAGTGATCAGTGCATGATAGCCACGTGATGAGTGCATGATCAGTCACGTGATCAGTGCATGATCAGTCACGTGATCAGTGCCTGATCAGCCACAGGATCAGTGCATGATCAAGTACGTCATCAGTGCATGTTCAGTCACCTTGACCAGTACATGTTAGCTACGTGATCATTGCATGATCAGCCAAGTAGCAGTGCATGATAGCCACAAGATCAGTGCATGATCAGTCACGTGATCAGTGCATGATCAGTCACGTGATCAGTGTATGATCAGCCACGTGATCAGTGCATGATCAGACACATGATCAGTGCATGATCTATTACGTGATCAGTGCATGATCAGTCACGTGACCAGTACATGGTAGCTACGTGATCATTGACAGATCAGCCACGTGAGCAGTGCATGATAGCCACGTGATCAGTGCATGATCAGCCATATGATCAGTGCATGATCAGTCACGTGATCAGTGCATGGTCAGTCACGTCATCAGTGCATGATCAGTCACGTGATAGGTGTGTGATCAGCCACGTGAACAGTGCATGCTCAGTCACGTGATCAGGGCCTGCTGAGCTGCGTGATTACTGTCTGCTCATCTGCTTGACAATTTCCATCTGAGCTGCATGATTCCTGCCTGTCATCTCCTTGACAATTGCCACCTGTGCTGCGTAATTCCTGCCTGCTCATCTACTTGATTATGGCCAGCTGAGCAGCATGATTTCTCAGAGCTGAGTTCCATGATTATAGCCTGCTGACTGATTCCTGCCTACTCAGCTCTATGTTCATTGCCTCCAGAGGCACATGATCAGTGTGTGACACCAAACATGATCAGCACATGATCAGTCACGTGATCAATGCATGATAAGCCAGGTGATCATTGCATGATCAATTATGTGATCAGTGAATGATCAGTCATGTGACCAGTACATGGTAGCTGCGTGATCATTGCATGATCAGCCACGTGAGCAGTGCATGATAGGCACGTGATCAGTGCATGATCAGTCACGTGATCTCTGCATGATCAGTCACGAGATCAGTGCATGATCAATTACCTGATCAGTGCATGATCAGTCACGTGACCAGTGCATGGTAGCTACGTGATCATTGCATGATCAGCCACTTGAGCAGTGCATGATAGCCACGTAATCAGTGCATGATCAGCCACGTGATCAGTGCATGATCAGTCACGTGATCAGTGCATTATCAGCCACGTGATCACTGCATGATGTGTCACATGATTAGTGTATGATCATCCACGTGATCAGTGCATGGGCAGTCATGTGATCAGTGGATGATATAGACATGATCAGTGCATGATCAGTCTCGTGATCACTGCATGATAGCCACGTGATCAGTGCATGATCAGTCATGTGACCAGTACATGGTAGCTGCGTAATCATTGCCTGATCAGCCACCTGACAGTGCATGATAGCCACGTGATCAGTGCATGATCAGACACAAGATCAGTGCATGATCAGTCACCTGACCAGTACATGGTAGCTACGTGATCATTGCATGATCAGCCACGTGATCTGTGCATGATAGCCACGTGATCAGTGCATGATCAGTCACATGATACGTGTGTGATCAGCCACGTGACCAGTGCATGATATCAGTGCATGATAGCCACGTGATCAGTGCATGATCAGTCACGTGATCAGTGCATGATCAGTCACGTGATCAGTGCATGATCAACCACGTGAGCAGTGCATGATCAGCCACGTGATCAGTGCATGATCAGTCACGTGACCAGTACATGATAGTTACGTGATCATTGCATGATCAGCCACGTGATCTGTGCACGATAGCCACGTGATCAGTGCATGATCAGTCACGTGATACGTGTGTGATCAGCCACGTGACCAGTGCATGATATCAGTGCATGAACAGCCACGTGATCAGTGCATGATCAGTCACGTGACCAGTACATGGTAGCTACATGATCATTGCATGATCAGCCAAGTGATCTGTGCATGATAGCCATGTGATCAGTGCATGATCAGTTACGTGATACATGTGTGATCAGCCACGTGATCAGTGCATGATATCCACGTGATCAGTGCAGGATAGCCACGTGATCACTTCATGATTAGTCATGTGATCTGTACATTATCAGTCAAGTGATATGTGTCTGATCAGCCACCGGATCAGTGCGTGATGGGCCACGTGATCAGTTCAGGATCAATTACGTGATCAGTGCATGATCAGTCACGAGACCAGTACATGGTTGCTACGTGATCGTTGCATGATCAGCCACGTGAGCAGAGCATGATAGCCAAGTGATCAGTGCATTATCAATCACATGATCAGTACATGATCAGTCACGTGAAGAGTGCATGGTCATTTACGTGATCTGTGCATGATCAGTCACATGACCAGTATATGGTAGCTTCGTGATCATTCCATGAAGAACCACGTGAGCAGTGCATGATAGCCACGTGATGTGTGCATGATGAGTTACATGAGCAGAGTATGATCAGCCACGTGATCAGTGCATGCGTGCTACGTGATCAGTGCATGATATGTCACGTTACAGGTGTGTGATCAGCCACGTGAACAGTGCATGTTCAGCCACGTGATCAGTGCATGATACCCACGTGATCAGTGCATGATCAGTTACGTGAGCAGTGTATGATCAGCCACGTGATCAGTGCATGGTCAGACACGTGAACAGTGTATGATCAACCACGTGATCAGTGCATGATATTCAAGTGATTAGTGCATGATCATCACGTGATCAGTGTATGATCAGCCACGTGATCAGGGCATGCTCAGCCAAATGATAAGTGCATGATCAATCACGTGATCAGTGCATGATCAGTCACGTTATCAGTACATGATCAGTCACATGAACAGTGCATGATCATTTACGTGATCTGTGCATGATCAGTCACATGACCAGTATATGATAGCTACGTGATCATTCCATGACAGCCACGTGAGCAGTGCATGATAGAAACGTGATGTGTGCATGATGAGTTACGTGAGCAGAGTATGATCAGCCACGTGATCAGTGCATGAGTGCCACTTGATCAGTGCATGATATGTCACGTGACAGGTGTGTGATCAGCCACGTGAGCAGTGCATGTTCAGCCACGTATTCAGTGCATGATAGCCATGTGATCAGTGCATGATCAGTTACGTGAGCAGTGTATGATCAGCCACATGATCAGTGCATGGTCAGACACGTGAATAGTGTATGATCAGCCACGTGATCATTGCATGATATCCAAGTGATTAGTGCATGATCAATCACGTGATCAGTGTATGATCAGCCACGTGAACAGTGCATACTCAGTCACGTGATCAGGGCCTGCTGAGCTGCGTGATTACTGTCTGCTCATCTGCTTGACCATTTCCAGCTGAGCTGCAGGATTCCTGCCTGTCATCTGCTTGACAATTGCCACCTGTGCTGCGTTATTCCTGCCTGCTCATCTACTTGATTATTGCCAGCTGAGCAGCATGATTTCTCAGAGGTGAGTTCCATGATTATAGCCTGCTGACTTATTCCTGCCTACTCAGCTCTATGTTCATTGCCTCCAAGGCAAATGATCAGTGTGTGACACCAAACATGATCAGCACATGATCAGTCACATAATCAATGCATGATAAGCCCAGTGATCAGTGCATGATCAGTTATGTGATCTGCATGATCAGTCATGTGACCAGTACATGGTAGCTGCGTGATCATTGCGTGATCAGCCACGTGAACAGTGCATGACAGCCATGTGATCAGTGCATGATCAGTCACGTGATCTGGGCATGATCAGTCACGTGATCTGTGCATCATCAGTCACGTGATCAGTGCATGATCAGTTACCTGATCAGTGCATGTTCAGCCACGTGATCAGTGCATGATAGCCACGTGACCAGTGCATGATATCAGTGCATGATAGCCACGTGATCAGTGCATGATTAATCACGTGACCAGTATATGGTAGCTCGTGATCATTCCTTGACGAGCCACGTGATCAGTGCCTGATAGCCACGTGATGTGTGCATGATCAGTTACGTGAGCAGTATGATCAGCCACGTGATCAGTGCATGAGTGCCACGTGATCAGTGCATGATATGTCACGTGACAGTGTGTGATCAGCCACGTGAACAATGCATGTTCAGCCACGTGTTCAGTGCATGATAGCCACGTGATCGGTGCATGATCAGTTTCGTGAGCAGTGTATGATCAGCCACTTGATCAGTGCATGGTCAGACACGTGAACAGTGTATGATCAGCCACGTGATCAGTGCATGATATCCAAGTGATCAGTGCATGATCAATCACGTGATCAGTGTATGATCAGCCACGTGAACAGTGCATGCTCAGTCACGTGATCAGGGCCTGCTGAGCTGCATGATTACTGTCTGCTCATCAGCTTGACAATTGCCAGCTGAGCTGCACGATTCCTGCCTGTCATCTGCTTGACAATTGCCAGCTGTGCTGTGTAATTCCTCCCTGCTCAGCTGCTTGATTATTGCCAGCTGAGCAGTATGATTCCTCACAGCTGTGTTCCAAGATTATTGCCTGCTGACTGTATGATTCGTGCCTACTCAGCTCTTTGTTTATTGCCTCCAGAGGCACATGATCAGTGTATGATAGCAAACATGCTCAGCGCATGATCAGTCACATGATCAGCGCCATTAAGTCATGTGATCACTACATGATAGTCATGTGATCAGTCCATGCTCAGTCAAGGTATCAGTGCATTATCAGCCACGTGATCACTGCATGATGTGTCACATGATTAGTGTATGATCATCCACGTGATCAGTGCATGGGCAGTCATGTGATCAGTGGATGATATAGACATGATCAGTGCATGATCAGTCTCGTGATCACTGCATGATAGCTACGTGATCAGTGCATGATCAGTCACGTGACCAGTACATGGTAGCCGCGTGATCATTGCATGATCAGCCACCTGACAGTGCATGATAGCCACGTGATCAGTGCATGATCAGACACAAGATCAGTGCATGATCAGTCACGTGATCAGTGCATGATCAGCCACGTGATCAGTGCATGACCAGGCACGTGATCAGTGTATGTCCAGCCACGTGATCAGTGCATGATAGCCACGTGATCAGTGCATGATCAGTCACGTGATCAGTGCATGATCAGCCACGTGATCAGTGCATGATCAGCCACGTGATCAGTGCTTGATCAATTACGTGATCAGTGCATGATCAGTCACGTGACAAGTACATGGTAGCTACGTGATCATTGCATGATCAGCCACGTGAGCAGTGCATGATAGCCACGTGATCAGTGCATGATCAGCCACGTGATCAGTGCATGATCAGTCATGTGATCAGTGCATGGTCAGTCACGTGATCAGTGCATGATCATCCACGTGATCAGTGCATGTGGAGTCATGTAGTCAATGCATGATAGCCCGTGATCAGTGCACGATCAGTCCCGTGATGAGTGTGTGATCAGCCAAGTGATCAGTGCAAGAAAGCCACGTGATCAGTGCATGATCAGTCACATGATCAGTGCATGATCAGTCACGTGATAGTGTGTGATCAGCCACGTGAACAGTGCATGCTCAGTCACGTGATCAGGGCCTCCTGAGCTGCGTGATTACTGTCTGCTCATCTGCTTGACAATTTCCAGCTGAGCTGCACGATTCCTGCCTGTCATCTCCTTGACAATTGCCACCTGTGCTGCGTAATTCCTGCCTGCTCATCTACTTGACTATTGCCAGCTGAGCAGCATGATTTCTCAGAGCTGAGTTCCATGATTATAGCCTGCTGACTGATTCCTGCCTACTCAGCTCTATGTTCATTGCCTCCAGAGGCACATCATCAGTGTGTGACACCAAACATGATCAGCACATGATCAGTCACATGATCAATGCATGATAAGCCAGGTGATCAGTGCATGATCAATTACGTGATCAGTGCATGATCAGTCATGTGACCAGTACATGGTAGCTGCGTGATCATTGCATGATCAGCCACGTGATCAGTGCATGATAGCCACGTGATCAGTGCATGATCAGTCACGTGATCAGTGCATGATCAGTCACGTGATCAGTGCATAATCAATTACCTGATCAGTGCATGATCAGTCACGTGACCAGTGCATGGTAGCTACGTGATCATTGCATGATCAGCCACGTGAGCAGTGCATGATAGCCACGTGATCAGTGCATGATCAGCCACGCGATCAGTGCATGATCAGTCACGTGATCAGTGTATGATCAGCCACGTGATCAGTGCATGATCAGTCACCTGACCAGTACATGGTAGCTACGTGATCAGTGCATGATCAGCCACGTGATCTGTGCATGATAGCCACGTGATCAGTGCATGATCAGTCACGTGATCAGTGTGTGATCAGCCACGTGACCAGTGCATGATATCAGTGCATGATAGCCACGTGATCAGTGCATGATCAGCCACGTGATCAGTGCATGATCAGTCACGTGATCAGTGCATGATCAGCCACGTGATCAGTGCATGATCAGCCACGTGATCAGTGCATGATCAGTCACGTGACCAGTACATGGTAGTCACGTGATCATTGCATGATCAGCCACGTGATCAGTGCACGATAGCCACGTGATCAGTGCATGATCAGTCACGTGATACGTGTGTGATCAGCCAAGTGACCAGTGCATGATATCAGTGCATGAACAGCCACGTGATCAGTGCATGATCAGTCACGTGACCAGTACATGGTAGCTACGTGATCATTGCATGATCAGCCACGTGATCAGTGCATGATAGCCACGTGATCAGTGCATGATCAGTTACGTGATACATGTGTGATCAGCCACGTGATCAGTGCATGATATCCACGTGATCAGTGCAGGATAGCCACGTGATCAGTGCATGATTAGTCATGTGATCTGTACATTATCAGTCAAGTGATATGTGTCTGATCAGCCACGTGATCAGTGCATGATGAGCCACGTGATCAGTGCATGATCAATTACGTGATCAGTGCATGATCAGTCACGTGACCAGTACATGGTTGCCACGTGATCGTTGCATGATCAGCCACGTGATCAGTGCATGATAGCTACGTGATCAGTGCATGATCAGTCACGTGATCAGTGCATGATCAGTCACGTGATCAGTGCATGATCATTTACGTGATCAGTGCATGATCAGTCACGTGACCAGTATATGGTAGCCACGTGATCAGTGCATGATCAGCCACGTGATCAGTGCATGATAGCCACGTGATCAGTGCATGATGAGTTACGTGATCAGTGTATGATCAGCCACGTGATCAGTGCATGAGTGCCACGTGATCAGTGCATGATATGTCACGTTACAGGTGTGTGATCAGCCACGTGATCAGTGCATGATCAGCCACGTGATCAGTGCATGATAGCCACGTGATCAGTGCATGATCAGTTACGTGATCAGTGCATGATCAGCCACGTGATCAGTGCATGATCAGACACGTGATCAGTGTATGATCAGCCACGTGATCAGTGCATGATATCCACGTGATCAGTGCATGATCATCACGTGATCAGTGCATGATCAGCCACGTGATCAGTGCATGATCAGCCACGTGATCAGTGCATGATCAGCCACGTGATCAGTGCATGATCAGTCACGTGATCAGTACATGATCAGTCACGTGAACAGTGCATGATCATTTACGTGATCTGTGCATGATCAGTCACGTGACCAGTATATGATAGCTACGTGATCATTGCATGACGAGCCACGTGAGCAGTGCATGATAGCCACGTGATGTGTGCATGATGAGTTACGTGATCAGAGTATGATCAGCCACGTGATCAGTGCATGAGTGCCACGTGATCAGTGCATGATATGTCACGTGACAGGTGTGTGATCAGCCACGTGAACAGTGCATGTTCAGCCACGTGATCAGTGCATGATAGCCACGTGATCAGTGCATGATCAGTTACGTGAGCAGTGCATGATCAGCCACGTGATCAGTGCATGGTCAGACACGTGATCAGTGCATGATCAGCCACGTGATCAGTGCATGATAGCCAAGTGATCAGTGCATGATCAGTCACGTGATCAGTGTATGATCAGCCACGTGAACAGTGCATGCTCAGTCACGTGATCAGGGCCTGCTGAGCTGCGTGATTACTGTCTGCTCATCTGCTTGACAATTGCCAGCTGAGCTGCACGATTCCTGCCTGTCATCTGCTTGACAATTGCCAGCTGTGCTGCGTAATTCCTGCCTGCTCATCTGCTTGATTATTGCCAGCTGAGCAGCATGATTTCTCAGAGCTGAGTTCCATGATTATAGCCTGCTGACTTATTCCTGCCTACTCAGCTCTTTGATCATTGCCTCCAGAGGCACATGATCAGTGCATGACACCAAACATGATCAGCACATGATCAGTCACATGATCAATGCATGATAAGCCAGTGATCAGTGCATGATCAATTACGTGATCAGTGCATGATCAGTCATGTGACCAGTACATGGTAGCTGCGTGATCAGTGCATGATCAGCCACGTGATCAGTGCATGATAGCCACGTGATCAGTGCATGATCAGTCACGTGATCAGTGCATGATCAGTCACGTGATCAGTGCATGATCAGTCACGTGATCAGTGCATGATCAGTTACGTGATCAGTGCATGATCAGCCACGTGATCAGTGCATGATAGCCACGTGATCAGTGCATGATAGCCACGTGATCAGTGCATGATCAGTCACGTGATCGTGTGTGATCAGCCACGTGATCAGTGCATGATAGCCACGTGATCAGTGCATGATCAGTTACGTGATCAGTGCATGATCAGTCACGTGATCGTGTGTGATCAGCCACGTGATCAGTGCATGATCAGCCACGTGATCAGTGCATGATCAATTACGTGATCAGTGCATGATCAGTCACGTGACAGTGCATGATTGCCACGTGATCAGTGCATGATCAGCCACGTGATCAGTGCATGATAGCCACGTGATCAGTGCATGATAGCCACGTGATCAGTGCATGATAGCCACGTGATCAGTGCATGATCAGTCACGTGATACATGTGTGATCAGCCACGTGATCAGTGCATGATGAGCCACGTGATCAGTGCATGATCAATTACGTGATCAGTGCATGATCAGTCACGTGACCAGTACATGGTAGCTACGTGATCATTGCATGATCAGCCACGTGAGCAGTGCATGATAGCCACGTGATCAGTGCATGATCAGTCACGTGATCAGTGCATGATCAGTCACGTGACCAGTGCATGATAGCTGCGTGATCATGGCATGATCACCACGTGAGCAGTGCATGATAGCCACGTGATCAGTGCATGATCAGTCACGTGATCAGTGCATGATCAGTCACGTGATCAGTGCATGATCAGTCCGTGATCAGTGTATGATCAGCCACGTGATCAGTGCATGATAGCCACGTGATCAGTGCATGATCAGTCACGTGATCAGTGCATGATCAGTCACGTGATCAGTGCATGATCAGCCACGTGATCAGTGCATGATCAGCCACGTGATCAGTGCATGATCAGTTACGTGATCAGTGCATGATCAGCCACGTGATCAGTGCATGATCAGTCACGTGATCAGTGCATGATCAGCCACGTGATCAGTGCATGATATCCAAGTGATCAGTGCATGATCATTCACGTGATCAGTGTGTGATCAGCCACGTGAACAGTGCATGCTCAGTCACGTGATCAGGGCCTGCTGAGCTGCGTGATTACTGTCTGCTCATCTGCTTGACAATTGCCAGCTGAGCTGCATGATTCCTGCCTGTCATCTGCTTGACAATTGCCAGCTGTGCTGTGTAATTCCTGCCTGCTCAGCTGCTTGATTATTGCCAGCTGAGCAGCATGATTCCTCACAGCTGAGTTCCATGATTATTGCCTGCTGACTGTTTGATTCGTGCCTACTCAGCTCTTTGTTTATTGCCTCCAGAGGCACATGATCAGTGTATGATAGCAAACATGATCAGCGCATGATCAGTCACATGATCAGCGCCATTAAGTCACGTGATCACTACATGATAGTCATGTGATCAGTCCATGCTCAGTCACGGTATCAGTGCATGATCAGCCACGTGATCAGTGCATGATAGCCACGTGATCAGTGCATGATCAGCCACGTGATCAGTGCATGATCAGTCACGTGATCAGTACATGATAGCTACGTGATCAGTGCATGATCAGTCACGTGATCAGTGCATGATCAGCCACGTGATCAGTGCATGATCAGTCACGTGATCAGTGTATGATCAGCCACGTGATCAGTGCATGATCAGCCACGTGATCAGTGCATGATCAGTCACGTGATCAGTGCATGATCAGCCACGTGATCAGTGCATGATCAGTCACGTGATCAGTGCATGATCAGACGTGATCAGTGCATGATCAGTCACGTGATCAGTGCATGATAGCCACGTGATCAGTGCATGATCAGACACGTGATCAGTGCATGATCAGCCACGTGATCAGTGCATGATAGCCACGTGATCAGTGCATGATCAGTCACGTGATCAGTGCATGATCAGCCACGTGATCAGTGCATGATCAGCCACGTGATCAGTGCATGATCAGTCACGTGATCAGTGCATGATCATCCACGTGATCAGTGCATGATCAGTCACGTGATCAGTGCATGATCAGACGTGATCAGTGCATGATCAGTCACGTGATCAGTGCATGATAGCCACGTGATCAGTGCATGATCAGTCACGTGATCAGTGCATGATCAGTCACGTGATCAGTGCATGGTAGCTACGTGATCAGTGCATGATCAGCCACGTGATCAGTGCATGATAGCTACGTGATCAGTGCATGATCAGCCACGTGATCAGTGCATGATCAGTCACGTGATCAGTGCATGATCAGCCACGTGATCAGTGCATGATCAATTGCGTGATCAGTGCATGATCAGTCACGTGATCAGTGCATGGTAGCTGCGTGATCAGTGCATGATCAGCCACGTGATCAGTGCATGATAGCCACGTGATCAGTGCATGATCAGTCACGTGATCAGTGCATGATCAGTCACGTGATCAGTGCATGATCAGCCACGTGATCAGTGCATGATCAGTACGTGATCAGTGCATGATCAGTCACGTGACCAGTGCATGATAGCTACGTGATCATTGCATGATCAGCCACGTGAGCAGTGCATGATAGCCACGTGATCAGTGCATGATCAGTCACGTGATCAGTGCATGATCAGTCACGTGATCAGTGCATGATCAGCCACGTGATCAGTGCATGATCAGTCACGTGATCAGTGCATGATCATTACGTGATCAGTGCATGATCAGTCACGTGATCAGTGCATGGTAGCTACGTGATCAGTGCATGATCAGCCACGTGAGCAGTGCATGATAGCCACGTGATCAGTGCATGATCAGCCACGTGATCAGTGCATGATCAGTCACGTGATCAGTGCATGATCAGTCACGTGATCAGTGCATGATCAGCCACGTGATCAGTGTATGATCAGCCACGTGAACAGTGCATGCTCAGTCACGTGATCAGGGCCTGCTGAGCTGCGTGATTACTGTCTGCTCATCTGCTTGACAATTGCCAGCTGAGCTGCACGATTCCTGCCTGTCATCTGCTTGACAATTGCCACCTGTGCTGCGTAATTCCTGCCTGCTCATCTACTTGATTATGGCCAGCTGAGCAGCATGATTTCTCAGAGCTGAGTTCCATGATTATAGCCTGCTGACTGATTCCTGCCTACTCAGCTCTTTGTTCATTGCCTCCAGAGGCACATGATCAGTGTATGACACCAAACATGATCAGCACATGATCAGTCACGTGATCAGTGCATGATAAGCCACGTGATCAGTGCATGATCAATTACGTGATCAGTGCATGATCAGTCACGTGACCAGTACATGGTAGCTGCGTGATCATTGCATGATCAGCCACGTGATCAGTGCATGATAGCCACGTGATCAGTGCATGATCAGTCACGTGATCAGTGCATGATCAGCCACGTGATCAGTGCATGATCAATTACGTGATCAGTGCATGATCAGTCACGTGACCAGTGCATGGTAGCCACGTGATCATTGCATGATCAGCCACGTGATCAGTGCATGATAGCCACGTGATCAGTGCATGATCAGCCACGTGATCAGTGCATGATCAGTCACGTGATCAGTGCATGATCAGCCACGTGATCAGTGCATGATCAGTCACGTGATCAGTGCATGATCAGCCACGTGATCAGTGCATGATCAGTCACGTGATCAGTGCATGATATAGACATGATCAGTGCATGATCAGTCACGTGATCAGTGCATGATCAGCCACGTGATCAGTGCATGATCAGTCACGTGATCAGTACATGGTAGCTGCGTGATCATTGCATGATCAGCCACGTGATCAGTGCATGATAGCCACGTGATCAGTGCATGATCAGACACGTGATCAGTGCATGATCAGTCACGTGATCAGTGCATGATCAGCCACGTGATCAGTGCATGATCAGGCACGTGATCAGTGCATGTCCAGCCACGTGATCAGTGCATGATAGCCACGTGATCAGTGCATGATCAGTCACGTGATCAGTGCATGATCAGCCACGTGATCAGTGCATGATCAGCCACGTGATCAGTGCATGATCAATTACGTGATCAGTGCATGATCAGTCACGTGACCAGTACATGGTAGCTACGTGATCATTGCATGATCAGCCACGTGAGCAGTGCATGATAGCCACGTGATCAGTGCATGATCAGCCACGTGATCAGTGCATGATCAGTCACGTGATCAGTGCATGATCAGTCACGTGATCAGTGCATGATCATCCACGTGATCAGTGCATGTGGAGTCATGTAGTCAGTGCATGATAGCGCCGTGATCAGTGCATGATCAGTCCCGTGATCAGTGTATGATCAGCCACGTGATCAGTGCATGATAGCTACGTGATCAGTGCATGATCAGTCACATGATCAGTGCATGATCAGTCACGTGATCAGTGTGTGATCAGCCACGTGAACAGTGCATGCTCAGTCACGTGATCAGGGCCTGCTGAGCTGCGTGATTACTGTCTGCTCATCTGCTTGACAATTGCCAGCTGAGCTGCACGATTCCTGCCTGTCATCTGCTTGACAATTGCCACCTGTGCTGCGTAATTCCTGCCTGCTCATCTACTTGACTATTGCCAGCTGAGCAGCATGATTTCTCAGAGCTGAGTTCCATGATTATAGCCTGCTGACTGATTCCTGCCTACTCAGCTCTATGTTCATTGCCTCCAGAGGCACATCATCAGTGTGTGACACCAAACATGATCAGCACATGATCAGTCACATGATCAGTGCATGATAAGCCACGTGATCAGTGCATGATCAATTATGTGATCAGTGCATGATCAGTCATGTGACCAGTACATGGTAGCTGCGTGATCATTGCATGATCAGCCACGTGATCAGTGCATGATAGCCACGTGATCAGTGCATGATCAGTCACGTGATCAGTGCATGATCAGTCACGTGATCAGTGCATGATCAATTACGTGATCAGTGCATGATCAGTCACGTGACCAGTGCATGGTAGCTACGTGATCATTGCATGATCAGCCACGTGAGCAGTGCATGATAGCCACGTGATCAGTGCATGATCAGCCACGTGATCAGTGCATGATCAGTCACGTGATCAGTGCATGATCAGCCACGTGATCAGTGCATGATCAGTCACGTGACCAGTGCATGGTAGCTACGTGATCAGTGCATGATCAGCCACGTGATCAGTGCATGATAGCCACGTGATCAGTGCATGATCAGTCACGTGATCAGTGTGTGATCAGCCACGTGATCAGTGCATGATATCAGTGCATGATAGCCACGTGATCAGTGCATGATCAGTCACGTGATCAGTGCATGATCAGTCACGTGATCAGTGCATGATCAGCCACGTGATCAGTGCATGATCAGCCACGTGATCAGTGCATGATCAGTCACGTGACCAGTACATGGTAGTCACGTGATCAGTGCATGATCAGCCACGTGATCAGTGCATGATAGCCACGTGATCAGTGCATGATCAGTCACGTGATCAGTGCATGATAGTCACGTGATCAGTGCATGATCAGCCACGTGATCAGTGCATGATAGCCACGTGATCAGTGCATGATCAGTCATGTGATAGTGTGTGATCAGCCACGTGATCAGTGCATGATATCAGTGCATGATCAGCCACGTGATCAGTGCATGATCAGTCACGTGACCAGTGCATGATAGCTACGTGATCAGTGCATGATCAGCCACGTGATCAGTGCATGATAGCCACGTGATCAGTGCATGATCAGTCACGTGATCATGTGTGATCAGCCACGTGATCAGTGCATGATATCCACGTGATCAGTGCATGATAGCCACGTGATCAGTGCATGATTAGTCATGTGATCAGTGCATGATCAGTCACGTGATATGTGCTGATCAGCCACGTGATCAGTGCATGATCAGCCACGTGATCAGTGCATGATCAATTACGTGATCAGTGCATGATCAGTCACGTGACCAGTACATGGTTGCTACGTGATCAGTGCATGATCAGCCACGTGATCAGTGCATGATAGCCACGTGATCAGTGCATGATCAGTCACGTGATCAGTGCATGATCAGTCACGTGATCAGTGCATGATCATTTACGTGATCAGTGCATGATCAGTCACGTGACCAGTATATGGTAGCTTCGTGATCATTGCATGATCAGCCACGTGATCAGTGCATGATAGCCACGTGATCAGTGCATGATCAGTTACATGATCAGTGTATGATCAGCCACGTGATCAGTGCATGATGCCACGTGATCAGTGCATGATAGTCACGTGACAGGTGTGTGATCAGCCACGTGATCAGTGCATGATCAGCCACGTGATCAGTGCATGATAGCCACGTGATCAGTGCATGATCAGTTACGTGATCAGTGCATGATCAGCCACGTGATCAGTGCATGATCAGACACGTGATCAGTGCATGATCAGCCACGTGATCAGTGCATGATATCCACGTGATCAGTGCATGATCATCACGTGATCAGTGCATGATCAGCCACGTGATCAGTGCATGATCAGCCACGTGATCAGTGCATGATCAGTTACGTGATCAGTGCATGATCAGTCACGTGATCAGTACATGATCAGTCACATGAACAGTGCATGATCATTTACGTGATCTGTGCATGATCAGTCACGTGACCAGTATATGATAGCTACGTGATCATTCCATGACGAGCCACGTGAGCAGTGCATGATAGACACGTGATGTGTGCATGATGAGTTAAGTGAGCAGAGTATGATCAGCCACGTGATCAGTGCATGAGTGCCACGTGATCAGTGCATGATATGTCACGTGACAGGTGTGTGATCAGCCACGTGAACAGTGCATGTTCAGCCACGTGATCAGTGCATGATAGCCACGTGATCAGTGCATGATCAGTTACGTGAGCAGTGTATGATCAGCCACGTGATCAGTGCATGGTCAGACACGTGAACAGTGTATGATCAGCCACGTGATCAGTGCATGATATCCAAGTGATCAGTGCATGATCAATCACGTGATCAGTGTATGATCAGCCACGTGAACAGTGCATGCTCAGTCACGTGATCAGGGCCTGCTGAGCTGCGTGATTACTGTCTGCTCATCTGCTTGACAATTGCCAGCTGAGCTGCACGATTCCTGCCTGTCATCTGCTTGACAATTGCCACCTGTGCTGCGTAATTCCTGCCTGCTCATCTGCTTGATTATTGCCAGCTGAGCAGCATGATTTCTCACAGCTGAGTTCCATGATTATAGCCTGCTGACTTATTCCTGCCTACTCAGCTCTTTGTTCATTGCCTCCAGAGGCACATGATCAGTGTATGACACCAAACATGATCAGCACATGATCAGTCACATGATCAATGCATGATAAGCCAGTGATCAGTGCATGATCAATTATGTGATCAGTGCATGATCAGTCATGTGACCAGTACATGGTAGCTGCGTGATCAGTGCATGATCAGCCACGTGATAGTGCATGATAGCCACGTGATCAGTGCATGATCAGTCACGTGATCAGTGCATGATCAGTCACGTGATCAGTGCATGATCAGTTACGTGATCAGTGCATGATCAGCCACGTGATCAGTGCATGATAGCCACGTGATCAGTGCATGATAGCCACGTGATCAGTGCATGATCAGTCACATGATCGTGTGTGATCAGCCACGTGATCAGTGCATGATAGCCACGTGATCAGTGCATGATCAGTCACGTGATCAGTGCATGATCAGTCACGTGATCGTGTGTGATCAGCCACGTGATCAGTGCATGATCAGCCACGTGATCAGTGCATGATCAATTACGTGATCAGTGCATGATCAGTCACGTGACAGTGCATGATTGCCACGTGATCATGCATGATCAGCCACGTGATCAGTGCATGATAGCCACGTGATCAGTGCATGATAGCCACGTGATCAGTGCATGATAGCCACGTGATCAGTGCATGATCAGTCACGTGATACATGTGTGATCAGCCACGTGATCAGTGCATGATGAGCCACGTGATCAGTGCAGGATCAATTACGTGATCAGTGCATGATCAGTCACGTGACCAGTACATGGTTGCTACGTGATCATTGCATGATCAGCCACGTGAGCAGAGCATGATAGCCACGTGATCAGTGCATGATCAGTCACGTGATCAGTACATGATCAGTCACGTGAACAGTGCATGATCATTTACGTGATCTGTGCATGATCAGTCACGTGACCAGTACATGGTAGCTACGTGATCATTCCATGACGAGCCACGTGAGCAGTGCATGATAGCCACGTGATGTGTGCATGATCAGTTACGTGAGCAGAGTATGATCAGCCACGTGATCAGTGCATGAGTGCCACGTGATCAGTGCATGATATGTCACGTGACAGGTGTGTGATCAGCCACGTGAACAGTGCATGTTCAGCCACGTGATCAGTGCATGATAGCCACGTGATCAGTGCATGATCAGTTACGTGAGCAGTGTATGATCAGCCACGTGATCAGTGCATGGTCAGACACGTGATCAGTGTATGATCAGCCACGTGATCAGTGCATGCTCAGTCACGTGATCAGGGCCTGCTGAGCTGCGTGATTACTGTCTGCTCATCTGCTTGACAATTGCCAGCTGAGCTGCACGATTCCTGCCTGTCATCTGCTTGACAATTGCCAGCTGTGCTGCGTAATTCCTGCCTGCTCAGCTGCTTGATTATTGCCAGCTGAGCAGCATGATTCCTCACACCTGAGTTCCATGATTATTGCCTGCTGACTGTTTGATTCGTGCCTACTCAGCTCTTTGTTTATTGCCTCCAGAGGCACATGATCAGTGTATGATAGCAAACATGATCAGCGCATGATCAGTCACATGATCAGCGCCATTAAGTCACGTGATCACTACATGATAGTCATGTGATCAGTCCATGCTCAGTCACGGTATCAGTGCATGATCAGCCACGTGATCAGTGCATGATCAGCCAGGTGATCAGTTCATGATAGCTATGTGATCAGTGCATGATTTGTCACGTGATCAGTGCATGATCAGTCAGGTGATCAGTGCATGATCAGCCACGTGATCAGTGCATGATCATCACCTGATGGGTGTATGATCAGTCACGTGACCAGTACATGGTAGCTACATGATCATTGCATGATCAGCCACGTGAGTAGTGCATGATAGCCACGTGATCAGTGCATGATCAGCCACGTGATCAGTGCATGATCAGTCACGTGATCAGTGCATGATCAATTACGTGATCAGTGCATGATCAGTCACGTGACCAGTGCATGATAGCTACGTGATCAGTGCATGATCAGCCACGTGATCAGTGCATGATAGCCACGTGATCAGTGCATGATCAGTCACGTGATCAGTGCATGATCAGTCACGTGATCAGTGCATGATCGTTTACGTGATCAGTGCATGATCAGTCACGTGACCAGTGCATGGTAGCTACGTGATCATGCATGATCAGCCACGTGATCAGTGCATGATAGCCACGTGATCAGTGCATGATCAGTCACGTGATCAGTGCATGATCAGCCACGTGATCAGTGCATGATCAGTCACATGATCAGTGCATGAAGTCACGTGATCAGTGCATGATAGTCACGTGATCAGTGCATGATCAGTCACGTGATCAGTGCATGATCAGCCACGTGATCAGTGCATGATCAGTCACGTGATCAGTGCATGATCATCCACGTGATCAGTGCATGATCAGTCATGTGATCAGTGCATGATATAGACGTGATCAGTGCATGATCAGTCACGTGATCAGTGCATGATAGCCACGTGATCAGTGCATGATCAGTCACGTGATCAGTGCATGATCAGTCACGTGACCAGTACATGGTAGCTACGTGATCATTGCATGATCAGCCACGTGAGTCAGTGCATGATAGCCACGTGATCAGTGCATGATCAGTCACGTGATCAGTGCATGATCAGTCATGTGATCAGTGCATGATAGCTGCGTGATCATGCATGATCAGCCACGTGATCAGTGCATGATAGCCACGTGATCAGTGCATGATCAGTCACGTGATCAGTGCATGATCAGTCACGTGATCAGTGCATGATCAGCCACGTGATCAGTGCATGATCAGCCACGTGATCAGTGCATGATCAATTACGTGATCAGTGCATGATCAGTCACGTGACCAGTATGGTAGCTACGTGATCATTGCATGATCAGCCACGTGATCAGTGCATGATAGCCACGTGATCAGTGCATGATCAGCCACGTGATCAGTGCATGATCAGTCACGTGATCAGTGCATGATCAGTCACGTGATCAGTGCATGATCAGCCACGTGATCAGTGCATGTGGATTCATGTAGTCAGTGCATGATAGCACGTGATCAGTGCATGATCAGTCCCGTGATCAGTGCATGATCAGCCACGTGATCAGTGCATGATCAGCCACGTGAACAGTGCATGCTCAGTCACGTGATCAGGGCCTGCTGAGCTGCGTGATTACTGTCTGCTCATCTGCTTGACAATTGCCAGCTGAGCTCATGATTCCTGCCTGTCATCTGCTTGACAATTGCCAGCTGTGCTGCGTAATTCCTGCCTGCTCAGCTGCTTGATTATTGCCAGCTGAGCAGCATGATTCCTCACACCTGAGTTCCATGATTATTGCCTGCTGACTGTTTGATTCGTGCCTACTCAGCTCTTTGTTTATTGCCTCCAGAGGCACATGATCAGTGTATGATAGCAAACATGATCAGCGCATGATCAGTCACATGATCAGTGCCATTAAGTCACGTGATCACTACATGATAGTCATGTGATCAGTCCATGCTCAGTCACGGTATCAGTGCATGATCAGCCACGTGATCAGTGCATGATAGCCACGTGATCAGTGCATGATAGCCAGTGATCAGTGCATGATCAGTCACGTGATCAGTGCATGATCAGCCACGTGATCAGTGCATGATAGCCACGTGATCAGTGCATGATCAGTCACGTGATCAGTGCATGATCAGTCACGTGATCAGTGCATGATCAGCCACGTGATAGTGCATGATCAGCCACGTGATCAGTGCATGATCAGTCACGTGATCAGTGCATGATCAGTCACGTGATCAGTGCATGATCAGTCCGTGATCAGTGTATGATCAGCCACGTGATCAGTGCATGATAGCCACGTGATCAGTGCATGATCAGTCACGTGATCAGTGCATGATCAGTCACGTGATCAGTGCATGATCAGCCACGTGATCAGTGCATGATCAGCCACGTGATCAGTGCATGATCAGTTACGTGATCAGTGCATGATCAGCCACGTGATCAGTGCATGATCAGTCACGTGATCAGTGCATGATCAGCCACGTGATCAGTGCATGATATGCAAGTGATCAGTGCATGATCATTCACGTGATCAGTGTATGATCAGCCACGTGAACAGTGCATGCTCAGTCACGTGATCAGGGCCTGCTGAGCTGCGTGATTACTGTCTGCTCATCTGCTTGACAATTGCCAGCTGAGCTGCATGATTCCTGCCTGTCATCTGCTTGACAATTGCCAGCTGTGCTGTGTAATTCCTGCCTGCTCAGCTGCTTGATTATTGCCAGCTGAGCAGCATGATTCCTCACAGCTGAGTTCCATGATTATTGCCTGCTGACTGTTTGATTCGTGCCTACTCAGCTCTTTGTTTATTGCCTCCAGAGGCACATGATCAGTGTATGATAGCAAACATGATCAGCGCATGATCAGTCACATGATCAGCGCCATTAAGTCACGTGATCACTACATGATAGTCATGTGATCAGTCCATGCTCAGTCACGGTATCAGTGCATGATCAGCCACGTGATCAGTGCATGATAGCCACGTGATCAGTGCATGATAGCCACGTGATCAGTGCATGATCAGCCACGTGATCAGTGCATGATAGCTATGTGATCAGTGCATGATCAGTCACGTGATCAGTGCATGATCAGGCACGTGATCAGTGCATGATCAGCCACGTGACAGTGCATGATAGCCACGTGATCAGTGCATGATCAGTCACGTGATCAGTGCATGATCAGTCACGTGACCGTACATGGTAGCTTCATGATCATTGCATGATCAGCCACGTGATCAGTGCATGATAGCCACGTGATCAGTGCATGATCAGTCACGTGATCAGTGCATGATCAGTCACGTGATCAGTGCATGATAGCCACGTGATCAGTGCATGATCAGTCACGTGATCAGTGCATGATCAGCCACGTGATCAGTGCATGATATCCACGTGATCAGTGCATGATCAGTCACGTGATCAGTGCATGATCAGCCACGTGATCAGTGCATGATCAGCCACGTGATCAGTGCATGATCAGTCACGTGATCAGTGCATGATCATCCACGTGATCAGTGCATGATCAGTCATGTGATCAGTGCATGATCAGACGTGATCAGTGCATGATCAGTCACGTGATCAGTGCATGATAGCCACGTGATCAGTGCATGATCAGTCACGTGATCAGTGCATGATCAGCCACGTGATCAGTGCATGATATCCACGTGATCAGTGCATGATCAGTCACGTGATCAGTGCATGATCAGCCACGTGATCAGTGCATGATCAGCCACGTGATCAGTGCATGATCAGTCACGTGATCAGTGCATGATCATCCACGTGATCAGTGCATGATCAGTCATGTGATCAGTGCATGATCAGACGTGATCAGTGCATGATCAGTCACGTGATCAGTGCATGATAGCCACGTGATCAGTGCATGATCAGTCACGTGATCAGTGTATGATCATTCACGTGACCAGTGCATGGTAGCTACGTGATCAGTGCATGATCAGCCACGTGATCAGTGCATGATAGCCACGTGATCAGTGCATGATCAGCCACGTGATCAGTGCATGATCAGTCACGTGATCAGTGCATGATCAGCCACGTGATCAGTGCATGATCAATTGCGTGATCAGTGCATGATCAGTCACGTGACCAGTACATGGTAGCTGCGTGATCAGTGCATGATCAGCCACGTGATCAGTGCATGATAGCCACGTGATCAGTGCATGATCAGTCACGTGATCAGTGCATGATCAGTCACGTGATCAGTGCATGATCAGCCACGTGATCAGTGCATGATCAGTACGTGATCAGTGCATGATCAGTCACGTGACCAGTACATGGTAGCTACGTGATCATTGCATGATCAGCCACGTGATCAGTGCATGATAGCCACGTGATCAGTGCATGATCAGTCACGTGATCAGTGCATGATCAGTCACGTGATCAGTGCATGATCAGCCACGTGATCAGTGCATGATAGCCACGTGATCAGTGCATGATCAGTCACGTGATCGTGTGTGATCAGCCACGTGATCAGTGCATGATCAGTCACGTGATCAGTGCATGATCAATTACGTGATCAGTGCATGATCAGTCACGTGACCAGTACATGGTAGCTACGTGATCATTGCATGATCAGCCACGTGATCAGTGCATGATAGCCACGTGATCAGTGCATGATCAGTCACGTGATCAGTGTATGATCAGCCACGTGATCAGTGCATGAGTGCCACGTGATCAGTGCATGATCAGTCACGTGACAGTGTGTGATCAGCCACGTGATCAGTGCATGATCAGCCACGTGATCAGTGCATGATAGCCACGTGATCAGTGCATGATCAGTCACGTGATCAGTGTATGATCAGCCACGTGATCAGTGCATGATATCCACGTGATCAGTGCATGATCAGTCACGTGATCAGTGCATGATCAGTCACGTGATCAGTGCATGATCAGCCACGTGATCAGTGCATGATCAGTCACGTGATCAGTGCATGGTAGCTACGTGATCAGTGCATGATCAGCCACGTGATCAGTGCATGATAGCCACGTGATCAGTGCATGATCAGCCACGTGATCAGTGCATGATAGCCACGTGATCAGTGCATGATCAGTCACGTGATCAGTGCATGATCAGCCACGTGATCAGTGCATGATCAGACACGTGATCAGTGCATGATCAGCCACGTGATCAGTGCATGATCATCCACGTGATCAGTGCATGATCAGCCACGTGATCAGTGCATGATAGCCATGTGATCAGTGCATGATCATCACGTGATCAGTGCATGATCAGCCACGTGATCAGTGCATGATCAGCCACGTGATCAGTGCATGATCAGTCACCTGATCAGTGCATGATCAGTCACGTGACTGGTACATGGTAGCTACATGATCATTGCATGATCAGCCACGTGAGTAGTGCATGATAGCCACGTGATCAGTGCATGATCAGTCACGTGATCAGTGCATGATCAGTCACGTGATAGTGCATGATCAGGCACGTGATCAGTGCATGATCAGCCACGTGATCAGTGCATGATAGCCACGTGATCAGTGCATGATCAGTCACGTGATCAGTGCATGATCAGTCACGTGATCAGTGCATGATCAGCCACGTGATCAGTGCATGATCAGCCACGTGATCAGTGCATGATCAATTACGTGATCAGTGCATGATCAGTCACGTGACCAGTACATGGTAGCTACGTGATCATTGCATGATCAGCCACGTGATCAGTGCATGATAGCCACGTGATCAGTGCATGATCAGTCACGTGATCAGTGCATGATCAGTCACGTGATCAGTGCATGATCAGTCACGTGATCAGTGCATGATCAATTACGTGATCAGTGCATGATCAGTCACGTGATCAGTACATGGTAGCTACGTGATCAGTGCATGATCAGCCACGTGATCAGTGCATGATAGCCACGTGATCAGTGCATGATCAGTCACGTGATCAGTGCATGATCATCCACGTGATCAGTGCATGATCAGTCACGTGATCAGTGCATGATATAGACGTGATCAGTGCATGATCAGCCACGTGATCAGTGCATGATCAGCCACGTGATCAGTGCATGATCAGTCACGTGATCAGTGCATGATCAGCCACGTGATCAGTGCATGATAGCCACGTGATCAGTGCATGATCAGTCACGTGATCAGTGCATGATCAGTTACGTGATCAGTGCATGATCAGCCACGTGATCAGTGCATGATCAGCCACGTGATCAGTGCATGATCAATTACGTGATCAGTGCATGATCAGTCACGTGACCAGTACATGGTAGCTACGTGATCATTGCATGATCAGCCACGTGATCAGTGCATGATAGCCACGTGATCAGTGCATGATCAGCCACGTGATCAGTGCATGATCAGTCACGTGATCAGTGCATGATCAGTCACGTGATCAGTGCATGATCAGCCACGTGATCAGTGCATGTCAGTCATGTGTCAGTGCATGATAGCACGTGATCAGTGCATGATCAGTCCCGTGATCAGTGCATGATCAGCCACGTGATCAGTGCATGATCAGCCACGTGAACAGTGCATGCTCAGTCACGTGATCAGGGCCTGCTGAGCTGCGTGATTACTGTCTGCTCATCTGCTTGACAATTGCCAGCTGAGCTGCATGATTCCTGCCTGTCATCTGCTTGAAAATTGCCAGCTGTGCTGCGTAATTCCTGCCTGCTCAGCTGCTTGATTATTGCCAGCTGAGCAGCATGATTCCTCACAGCTGAGTTCCATGATTATTGCCTGCTGACTGTTTGATTCGTGCCTACTCAGCTCTTTGTTTATTGCCTCCAGAGGCACATGATCAGTGTATGATAACAAACATGATCAGCGCATGATCAGTCACATGATCAGAGCCATTAAGTCACGTGATCACTACATGATAGTCATGTGATCAGTCCATGCTCAGTCACGGTATCAGTGCATGATCAGCCACGTGATCAGTGCATGATAGCCACGTGATCAGTGCATGAGTGCAGTGATGATCAGTCACGTGATCAGTGCATGATCAGCCACGTGATCAGTGCATGATCAGCCACGTGATCAGTGCATGATCAGTCACGTGATCAGTGCATGATCAGTCACGTGATCAGTGCATGATCAGCCACGTGATCAGTGCATGATCAGTCAGTGCATGATCAGTCACGTGATCAGTGCATGATCAGTCACGTGATCAGTGCATGATCAGTCACGTGATCAGTGCATGATCAGCCACGTGATCAGTGCATGATAGCCACGTGATCAGTGCATGATCAGTCACGTGATCAGTGCATGATCAGTCACGTGATCAGTGCATGATCAGCCACGTGATCAGTGCATGATCAGCCACGTGATCAGTGCATGATCAGTTACGTGATCAGTGCATGATCAGCCACGTGATCAGTGCATGATCAGTCACGTGATCAGTGCATGATCAGCCACGTGATCAGTGCATGATAGCCAGTGATCAGTGCATGATCAGTCACGTGATCAGTGTGTGATCAGCCACGTGAACAGTGCATGCTCAGTCACGTGATCAGGGCCTGCTGAGCTGCGTGATTACTGTCTGCTCATCTGCTTGACAATTGCCAGCTGAGCTGCATGATTCCTGCCTGTCATCTGCTTGACAATTGCCAGCTGTGCTGCGTAATTCCTGCCTGCTCAGCTGCTTGATTATTGCCAGCTGAGCAGCATGATTCCTCACAGCTGAGTTCCATGATTATTGCCTGCTGACTGTTTGATTCGTGCCTACTCAGCTCTTTGTTTATTGCCTCCAGAGGCACATGATCAGTGTATGATAGCAAACATGATCAGCGCATGATCAGTCACATGATCAGCGCCATTAAGTCACGTGATCACTACATGATAGTCATGTGATCAGTCCATGCTCAGTCACGGTATCAGTGCATGATCAGCCACGTGATCAGTGCATGATAGCCACATGATCAGTGCATGATAGCCACGTGATCAGTGCATGATCAGCCACGTGATCAGTGCATGATAGCTACGTGATCAGTTCATGATTAGTCACGTGATCTGTGCATGATCAGGCACGTGATCAGTGCATGATCAGCCACGTGATAGTGCATGATAGCCACGTGATCAGTGCATGATCAGTCACGTGATCAGTGCATGATCAGTCACGTGACCAGTACATGGTAGCTTCATGATCATTGCATGATCAGCCACGTGATCAGTGCATGATAGCCACGTGATCAGTGCATGATCAGTCACGTGATCAGTGCATGATCAGTCACGTGATCAGTGCATGATAGCCACGTGATCAGTGCATGATCAGTCACGTGATCAGTGCATGATCAGCCACGTGATCAGTGCATGATAGCCACGTGATCAGTGCATGATCAGTCACGTGATCAGTGCATGATCAGCCACGTGATCAGTGCATGATCAGCCACGTGATCAGTGCATGATCAGTCACGTGATCAGTGCATGATCATCCACGTGATCAGTGCATGATCAGTCATGTGATCAGTGCATGATCAGACGTGATCAGTGCATGATCAGTCACGTGATCAGTGCATGATAGCCACGTGATCAGTGCATGATCAGACACGTGATCAGTGCATGATCAGCCACGTGATCAGTGCATGATATCCACGTGATCAGTGCATGATCAGTCACGTGATCAGTGCATGATCAGCCACGTGATCAGTGCATGATCAGCCACGTGATCAGTGCATGATCAGTCACGTGATCAGTGCATGATCATCCACGTGATCAGTGCATGATCAGTCATGTGATCAGTGCATGATCAGACGTGATCAGTGCATGATCAGTCACGTGATCAGTGCATGATAGCCACGTGATCAGTGCATGATCAGTCACGTGATCAGTGCATGATCATTCACGTGATCAGTGCATGGTAGCTACGTGATCAGTGCATGATCAGCCACGTGATCAGTGCATGATAGCCACGTGATCAGTGCATGATCAGCCACGTGATCAGTGCATGATCAGTCACGTGATCAGTGCATGATCAGCCACGTGATCAGTGCATGATCAATTGCGTGATCAGTGCATGATCAGTCACGTGATCAGTGCATGGTAGCTGCGTGATCAGTGCATGATCAGCCACGTGATCAGTGCATGATAGCCACGTGATCAGTGCATGATCAGTCACGTGATCAGTGCATGATCAGCCACGTGATCAGTGCATGATCAGTACGTGATCAGTGCATGATCAGTCACGTGACCAGTACATGGTAGCTACGTGATCATTGCATGATCAGCCACGTGATCAGTGCATGATAGCCACGTGATCAGTGCATGATCAGTCACGTGATCAGTGCATGATCAGTCACGTGATCAGTGCATGATCAGCCACGTGATCAGTGCATGATAGCCACGTGATCAGTGCATGATCAGTCACGTGATCGTGTGTGATCAGCCACGTGATCAGTGCATGATCAGTCACGTGATCAGTGCATGATCAATTACGTGATCAGTGCATGATCAGTCACGTGACCAGTACATGGTAGCTACGTGATCATTGCATGATCAGCCACGTGATCAGTGCATGATAGCCACGTGATCAGTGCATGATCAGTCACGTGATCAGTGTATGATCAGCCACGTGATCAGTGCATGAGTGCCACGTGATCAGTGCATGATCAGTCACGTGACAGTGTGTGATAATCCACGTGATCAGTGCATGATCAGCCACGTGATCAGTGCATGATAGCCACGTGATCAGTGCATGATCAGTTACGTGATCAGTGCATGATCAGCCACGTGATCAGTGCATGATCAGACACGTGATCAGTGCATGATCAGCCACGTGATCAGTGCATGATATCCACGTGATCAGTGCATGATCAGTCACGTGATCAGTGCATGATCAGTCACGTGATCAGTGCATGATCAGCCACGTGATCAGTGCATGATCAGTCACGTGATCAGTGCATGATAGCTACGTGATCAGTGCATGATCAGCCACGTGATCAGTGCATGATAGCCACGTGATCAGTGCATGATAGCCACTGATCAGTGCATGATCAGTCACGTGATCAGTGCATGATCAGTCACGTGATCAGTGCATGATAGCCACGTGATCAGTGCATGATCAGTCACGTGATCAGTGCATGATCAGCCACGTGATCAGTGCATGATCAGTCACGTGATCAGTGCATGATCAGCCACGTGATCAGTGCATGATCATCCACGTGATCAGTGCATGATCAGCCACGTGATCAGTGCATGATAGCCACGTGATCAGTGCATGATCATCACGTGATCAGTGCATGATCAGGCACGTGATCAGTGCATGATCAGCCACGTGATCAGTGCATGATCAGTCACGTGATCAGTGCATGATCAGTCACGTGACTGGTACATGGTAGCTACGTGATCATTGCATGATCAGCCACGTGAGTAGTGCATGATAGCCACGTGATCAGTGCATGATCAGTCACGTGATCAGTGCATGATCAGTCACGTGATCAGTGCATGATCAGGCACGTGATCAGTGCATGATCAGCCACGTGATCAGTGCATGATAGCCACGTGATCAGTGCATGATCAGTCACGTGATCAGTGCATGATCAGTCACGTGATCAGTGCATGATCAGCCACGTGATCAGTGCATGATCAGCCACGTGATCAGTGCATGATCAATTACGTGATCAGTGCATGATCAGTCACGTGACCAGTGCATGGTAGCTACGTGATCATTGCATGATCAGCCACGTGATCAGTGCATGATAGCCACGTGATCAGTGCATGATCAGTCACGTGATCAGTGCATGATCAGTCACGTGATCAGTGCATGATCAGTCACGTGATCAGTGCATGATCAATTACGTGATCAGTGCATGATCAGTCACGTGACCAGTACATGATAGCTACGTGATCATTGCATGATCAGCCACGTGATCAGTGCATGATAGCCACGTGATCAGTGCATGATCAGTCACATGATCAGTGCATGATCATCCACGTGATCAGTGCATGATCAGTCACGTGATCAGTGCATGATATAGACGTGATCAGTGCATGATCAGCCACGTGATCAGTGCATGATCAGCCACGTGATCAGTGCATGATCAGCACGTGATCAGTGCATGATCAGCCACGTGATCAGTGCATGATAGCCACGTGATCAGTGCATGATCAGTCACGTGATCAGTGCATGATCAGTCACGTGATCAGTGCATGATCAGCCACGTGATCAGTGCATGATCAGCCACGTGATCAGTGCATGATCAATTACGTGATCAGTGCATGATCAGTCACGTGACCAGTACATGGTAGCTACGTGATCATTGCATGATCAGCCACGTGAGCAGTGCATGATAGCCACGTGATCAGTGCATGATCAGCCACGTGATCAGTGCATGATCAGTCACGTGATCAGTGCATGATCAGTCACGTGATCAGTGCATGATCATCCACGTGATCAGTGCATGTGGAGTCATGTAGTCAGTGCATGATAGCCCGTGATCAGTGCATGATCAGTCCCGTGATCAGTGCATGATCAGCCACGTGATCAGTGCATGATAGCCACGTGATCAGTGCATGATCAGTCACATGATCAGTGCATGATCAGTCACGTGATCAGTGTGTGATCAGCCACGTGAACAGTGCATGCTCAGTCACGTGATCAGGGCCTGCTGAGCTGCGTGATTACTGTCTGCTCATCTGCTTGACAATTGCCAGCTGAGCTGCACGATTCCTGCCTGTCATCTGCTTGACAATTGCCACCTGTGCTGCGTAATTCCTGCCTGCTCATCTGCTTGATTATTGCCAGCTGAGCAGCATGATTTCTCAGAGCTGAGTTCCATGATTTTAGCCTGCTGACTGATTCCTGCCTACTCAGCTCTTTGTTCATTGCCTCCAGAGGCACATGATCAGTGTATGACACCAAACATGATCAGCACATGATCAGTCACATGATCAATGCATGATAAGCCACGTGATCAGTGCATGATCAATTATGTGATCAGTGCATGATCAGTCATGTGATCAGTGCATGGTAGCTGCGTGATCAGTGCATGATCAGCCACGTGATCAGTGCATGATAGCCACGTGATCAGTGCATGATCAGTCACGTGATCAGTGCATGATCAGTCACGTGATCAGTGCATGATCAGTCACGTGATCAGTGCATGATCAGCCACGTGATCAGTGCATGATCAGTCACGTGACCAGTGCATGGTAGCTACGTGATCATTGCATGATCAGCCACGTGATCAGTGCATGATAGCCACGTGATCAGTGCATGATCAGTCACGTGATCAGTGCATGATCAGCCACGTGATCAGTGCATGGTATCAGTGCATGATAGCCACGTGATCAGTGCATGATCAGTCACGTGATCAGTGCATGATCAGTCACGTGATCAGTGCATGATCAGCCACGTGATCAGTGCATGATAGCCACGTGATCAGTGCATGATCAGTCACATGATCAGTGCATGATCAGCCACGTGATCAGTGCATGGTATCAGTGCATGATAGCCACGTGATCAGTGCATGATCAGCCACGTGATCAGTGCATGATCAGTCACGTGATCAGTGCATGATCAGCCACGTGATCAGTGCATGATCAGTCACGTGATCAGTGCATGATAGCTACGTGATCAGTGCATGATCAGCCACGTGATCAGTGCATGATAGCCACGTGATCAGTGCATGATCAGTCACGTGATGTGTGATCAGCCACGTGATCAGTGCATGATATCAGTGCATGATCAGCCACGTGATCAGTGCATGATCAGTCACGTGATCAGTGCATGATAGCCACGTGATCAGTGCATGATAGCCACGTGATCAGTGCATGATCAGTCACGTGATACATGTGTGATCAGCCACGTGATCAGTGCATGATATCCACGTGATCAGTGCATGATAGCCACGTGATCAGTGCATGATTAGTCACGTGATCAGTGCATGATCAGTCACGTGATACGTGTGTGATCAGCCACGTGATCAGTGCATGATGAGCCACGTGATCAGTGCAGGATCAATTACGTGATCAGTGCATGATCAGTCACGTGACCAGTACATGGTTGCTACGTGATCGTTGCATGATCAGCCACGTGAGCAGAGCATGATAGCCACGTGATCAGTGCATGATCAGTCACGTGATCAGTACATGATCAGTCACGTGAACAGTGCATGATCATTTACGTGATCTGTGCATGATCAGTCACGTGACCAGTATATGGTAGCTACGTGATCATTCCATGACGAGCCACGTGAGCAGTGCATGATAGCCACGTGATGTGTGCATGATGAGTTACGTGAGCAGAGTATGATCAGCCACGTGATCAGTGCATGAGTGCCACGTGATCAGTGCATGATATGTCACGTGACAGGTGTGTGATCAGCCACGTGAACAGTGCATGTTCAGCCACGTGATCAGTGCATGATAGCCACGTGATCAGTGCATGATCAGTTACGTGAGCAGTGTATGATCAGCCACGTGATCAGTGCATGGTCAGACACGTGAACAGTGTATGATCAGCCACGTGATCAGTGCATGATATCCAAGTGATCAGTGCATGATCAATCACGTGATCAGTGTATGATCAGCCACGTGAACAGTGCATGCTCAGTCACGTGATCAGGGCCTGCTGAGCTGCGTGATTACTGTCTGCTCATCTGCTTGACAATTGCCAGCTGAGCTGCACGATTCCTGCCTGTCATCTGCTTGACAATTGCCAGCTGTGCTGCGTAATTCCTGCCTGCTCAGCTGCTTGATTATTGCCAGCTGAGCAGCATGATTCCTCACAGCTGAGTTCCATGATTATTGCCTGCTGACTGTTTGATTCGTGCCTACTCAGCTCTTTGTTTATTGCCTCCAGAGGCACATGATCAGTGTATGATAGCAAACATGATCAGCGCATGATCAGTCACATGATCAGCGCCATTAAGTCACGTGATCACTACATGATAGTCATGTGATCAGTCCATGCTCAGTCACGGTATCAGTGCATGATCAGCCACGTGATCAGTGCATGATCTGTCACATGATTAGTGTATGATCATCCACGTGATCAGTGCATGGGCAGTCATGTGATCAGTGCATGATATAGACGTGATCAGTGCATGATCAGTCTCGTGATCAGTGCATGATAGCCACGTGATCAGTGCATGATCAGTCACCTGATGGGTGTATGATCATTCACGTGACCTGTACATGGTAGCTACATGATCATTGCATGATCAGCCACGTGAGTAGTGCATGATAGCCACGTGATCACTGCATGATCAGTCACGTGATCAGTGCATGATCAGTCATGTGACCAGTACATGGTAGCTGCGTGATCATGCATGATCAGCCACGTGATCAGTGCATGATCAGCCACGTGATCAGTGCATGATCAGTCACGTGATCAGTGCATGATCAGTCACGTGATCAGTGCATGATCAGCCACGTGATCAGTGCATGATCAGTCACGTGATCAGTGCATGATAGCCACGTGATCAGTGCATGATCAGCCACGTGATCAGTGCATGATAGCCACGTGATCAGTGCATGATCAGCCACGTGATCAGTGCATGATCAGTCACGTGATCAGTGCATGATCAGCCACGTGATCAGTGCATGATCAGTCACGTGATCAGTGCATGGTAGCTACGTGATCATGCATGATCAGCCACGTGATCAGTGCATGATAGCCACGTGATCAGTGCATGATAGTCACGTGATCGTGTGTGATCAGCCACGTGATCAGTGCATGATATCAGTGCATGATAGCCACGTGATCAGTGCATGATCAGTCACGTGATCAGTGCATGATCAGCCACGTGATCAGTGCATGATCAGCCACGTGATCAGTGCATGATCAGTCCCGTGATCAGTGCATGATCAGCCACGTGATCAGTGCATGATCAGTCACGTGATCAGTGCATGGTAGCTACGTGATCAGTGCATGATCAGCCACGTGATCAGTGCATGATAGCCACGTGATCAGTGCATGATCAGTCACGTGATAGTGTGTGATCAGCCACGTGATCAGTGCATGATATCAGTGCATGATCAGCCACGTGATCAGTGCATGATCAGTCACGTGATCAGTGCATGATAGCTACGTGATCAGTGCATGATCAGCCACGTGATCAGTGCATGATCAGTCACGTGATCATGTGTGATCAGCCACGTGATCAGTGCATGATATCCACGTGATCAGTGCATGATAGCCACGTGATCAGTGCATGATCAGTCACGTGATCAGTGCATGATCAGTCACGTGATCAGTGTCATGATCAGCCACGTGATCAGTGCATGATCGCCCACGTGATCAGTGCATGATCAATTACGTGATCAGTGCATGATCAGTCACGTGATCAGTGCATGGTAGCTCCGTGATCAGTGCATGATCAGCCACGTGATCAGTGCATGATAGCCACGTGATCAGTGCATGATATACGTGATCAGTGCATGATCAGTCACGTGATCAGTGCATGATAGCCACGTGATCAGTGCATGATCAGTCACGTGATCAGTGTATGATCAGCCACGTGAACAGTGCATGCTCAGTCACGTGATCAGGGCCTGCTGAGCTGCGTGATTACTGTCTGCTCATCTGCTTGACAATTGCCAGCTGAGCTGCACGATTCCTGCCTGTCATCTGCTTGACAATTGCCACCTGTGCTGCGTAATTCCTGCCTGCTCAGCTGCTTGATTATTGCCAGCTGAGCAGCATGATTTCTCAGAGCTGAGTTCCATGATTATAGCCTGCTGACTGTTTACTGCCTACTCAGCTCTATGTTCATTGCCTCCAGAGGCACATGATCAGTGTATGATCCAAACATGATCAGCACATGATCAGTCACATGATCAGTGCATGATAAGCCACGTGATCAGTGCATGATCAGTCACGTGATCAGTGCATGATCAGTCATGTGATCAGTGCATGGTAGCTGCGTGATCAGTGCATGATCAGCCACGTGATCAGTGCATGATAGCCACGTGATCAGTGCATGATAGCCACGTGATCAGTGCATGATCAGTCACGTGATCAGTGTGATCAGCCACGTGATCAGTGCATGATATCCACGTGATCAGTGCATGATAGCCACGTGATCAGTGCATGATCAGTCACGTGATCAGTGCATGATCAGTCACGTGATCGTGTGTGATCAGCCACGTGATCAGTGCATGATGAGCCACGTGATCAGTGCATGATCAGTCGTGATCAGTGCATGATCAGTCACGTGATCAGTGCATGATAGCTACGTGATCATTGCATGATCAGCCACGTGATCAGTGCATGATAGCCACGTGATCAGTGCATGATAGCCACGTGATCAGTGCATGATAGCCACGTGATCAGTGCATGATCAGTCACGTGATACATGTGTGATCAGCCACGTGATCAGTGCATGATGAGCCACGTGATCAGTGCATGATCAATTACGTGATCAGTGCATGATCAGTCACGTGACCAGTACATGGTTGCTACGTGATCTGCATGATCAGCCACGTGAGCAGAGCATGATAGCCACGTGATCAGTGCATGATCAGTCACGTGATCAGTACATGATCAGTCACGTGAACAGTGCATGATCATTTACGTGATCTGTGCATGATCAGTCACGTGACCAGTATATGGTAGCTACGTGATCATTCCATGACGAGCCACGTGAGCAGTGCATGATAGCCACGTGATGTGTGCATGATCAGTTACGTGAGCAGAGTATGATCAGCCACGTGATCAGTGCATGAGTGCCACGTGATCAGTGCATGATATGTCACGTGACAGGTGTGTGATCAGCCACGTGAACAGTGCATGTTCAGCCACGTGATCAGTGCATGATAGCCACGTGATCAGTGCATGATCAGTTACGTGAGCAGTGTATGATCAGCCACGTGATCAGTGCATGATATCCAAGTGATCAGTGCATGATCATCACGTGATCAGTGTATGATCAGCCACGTGAACAGTGCATGCTCAGTCACGTGATCAGGGCCTGCTGAGCTGCGTGATTACTGTCTGCTCATCTGCTTGACAATTGCCAGCTGAGCTGCACGATTCCTGCCTGTCATCTGCTTGACAATTGCCAGCTGTGCTGCGTAATTCCTGCCTGCTCAGCTGCTTGATTATTGCCAGCTGAGCAGCATGATTCCTCACAGCTGAGTTCCATGATTATTGCCTGCTGACTGTTTGATTCGTGCCTACTCAGCTCTTTGTTTATTGCCTCCAGAGGCACATGATCAGTGTATGATAGCAAACATGATCAGCGCATGATCAGTCACATGATCAGCGCCATTAAGTCACGTGATCACTACATGATAGTCATGTGATCAGTCCATGCTCAGTCACGGTATCAGTGCATGATCAGCCACGTGATCAGTGCATGATCTGTCACATGATTAGTGTATGATCATCCACGTGATCAGTGCATGGGCAGTCATGTGATCAGTGCATGATATAGACGTGATCAGTGCATGATCAGTCTCGTGATCAGTGCATGATAGCCACGTGATCAGTGCATGATCAGTCACCTGATGGGTGTATGATCATTCACGTGACCTGTACATGGTAGCTACATGATCATTGCATGATCAGCCACGTGAGTAGTGCATGATAGCCACGTGATCACTGCATGATCAGTCACGTGATCAGTGCATGATCAGTCATGTGACCAGTACATGGTAGCTGCGTGATCATTGCATGATCAGCCACGTGAGCAGTGCATGATAGCCACGTGATCAGTGCATGATCAGTCACGTGATCAGTGCATGATCAGCCACGTGATCAGTGCATGATCAGCCACGTGATCAGTGCATGATCAGCCACGTGATCAGTGCATGATAGCCACGTGATCAGTGCATGATCAGTCACGTGATCAGTGCATGATCAGCCACGTGATCAGTGCATGATCAGCCACGTGATCAGTGCATGATCAGTTACGTGATCAGTGCATGATCAGTCACGTGACCAGTACATGGTAGCTACGTGATCATTGCATGATCAGCCACGTGATCAGTGCATGATAGCCACGTGATCAGTGCATGATCAGCCACGTGATCAGTGCATGATCAGTCACGTGATCAGTGCATGATCAGTCACGTGATCAGTGCATGATCATCCACGTGATCAGTGCATGATCAGTCATGTAGTCAGTGCATGATAGCACGTGATCAGTGCATGATCAGTCCGTGATCAGTGTATGATCAGCCACGTGATCAGTGCATGATAGCCACGTGATCAGTGCATGATCAGTCACGTGATCAGTGTGTGATCAGCCACGTGAACAGTGCATGCTCAGTCACGTGATCAGGGCCTGCTGAGCTGCGTGATTACTGTCTGCTCATCTGCTTGACAATTGCCAGCTGAGCTGCACGATTCCTGCCTGTCATCTGCTTGACAATTGCCACCTGTGCTGCGTAATTCCTGCCTGCTCATCTACTTGATTATTGCCAGCTGAGCAGCATGATTTCTCAGAGCTGAGTTCCATGATTATAGCCTGCTGACTGATTCCTGCCTACTCAGCTCTATGTTCATTGCCTCCAGAGGCACATGATCAGTGTATGACACCAAACATGATCAGCACATGATCAGTCACATGATCAGTGCATGATAAGCCACGTGATCAGTGCATGATCAATTATGTGATCAGTGCATGATCAGTCATGTGACAGTGCATGGTAGCTGCGTGATCAGTGCATGATCAGCCACGTGATCAGTGCATGATAGCCACGTGATCAGTGCATGATCAGTCACGTGATCAGTGCATGATCAGTCACGTGATCAGTGCATGATCAGTCACGTGATCAGTGCATGATCAGTCACCTGATCAGTGCATGATCAGTCACGTGACCAGTGCATGGTAGCTACGTGATCATTGCATGATCAGCCACGTGATCAGTGCATGATAGCCACGTGATCAGTGCATGATCAGCCACGTGATCAGTGCATGATCAGTCACGTGATCAGTGCATGATCAGCCACGTGATCAGTGCATGATCAGCCACGTGATCAGTGCATGATCAGTCACGTGATCAGTGCATGATCATCCACGTGATCAGTGCATGGCAGTCATGTGATCAGTGCATGATATAGACGTGATCAGTGCATGATCAGTCACGTGATCAGTGCATGATAGCCACGTGATCAGTGCATGATCAGTCACGTGATCAGTGCATGATCAGTCACGTGACCAGTACATGGTAGCTACGTGATCATTGCATGATCAGCCACGTGATAGTGCATGATAGCCACGTGATCAGTGCATGATCAGTCACGTGATCAGTGCATGATCAGTCACGTGACCAGTACATGGTAGCTGCGTGATCATGCATGATCAGCCACGTGATCAGTGCATGATAGCCACGTGATCAGTGCATGATCAGCCACGTGATCAGTGCATGATCAGTCACGTGATCAGTGCATGATCAGCCACGTGATCAGTGCATGATCAGCCACGTGATCAGTGCATGATCAGCCACGTGATCAGTGCATGATAGCCACGTGATCAGTGCATGATCAGTCACGTGATCAGTGCATGATCAGCCACGTGATCAGTGCATGATCAGCCACGTGATCAGTGCATGATCAATTACGTGATCAGTGCATGATCAGTCACGTGACCAGTACATGGTACCTACGTGATCATTGCATGATCAGCCACGTGATCAGTGCATGATAGCCACGTGATCAGTGCATGATCAGCCACGTGATCAGTGCATGATCAGTCACGTGATCAGTGCATGATCAGTCACGTGATCAGTGCATGATCAGCCACGTGATCAGTGCATGATCAGTCACGTGATCAGTGCATGATCAGTCACGTGATCAGTGCATGATCAGCCACGTGATCAGTGCATGATCAGTCACGTGATCAGTGCATGATCAGTCACGTGATCAGTGCATGATCAGCCACGTGATCAGTGCATGTCAGTCATGTGTCAGTGCATGATAGCCCGTGATCAGTGCATGATCAGTCCCGTGATCAGTGCATGATCAGCCACGTGATCAGTGCATGATCAGCCACGTGATCAGTGCATGATCAGTCACGTGATCAGTGCATGATCAGTCACGTGATCAGTGTATGATCAGCCACGTGAACAGTGCATGCTCAGTCACGTGATCAGGGCCTGCTGAGCTGCGTGATTACTGTCTGCTCATCTGCTTGACAATTGCCAGCTGAGCTGCACGATTCCTGCCTGTCATCTGCTTGACAATTGCCAGCTGTGCTGCGTAATTCCTGCCTGCTCAGCTGCTTGATTATTGCCAGCTGAGCAGCATGATTTCTCAGAGCTGAGTTCCATGATTATAGCCTGCTGACTGATTCCTGCCTACTCAGCTCTTTGTTCATTGCCTCCAGAGGCACATGATCAGTGTATGACACAAACATGATCAGCGCATGATCAGTCACATGATCAGTGCATGATAAGCCACGTGATCAGTGCATGATCAGTCATGTGATCAGTGCATGATCAGTCACGTGATCAGTGCATGATAGCCACGTGATCAGTGCATGATCAGCCACGTGATCAGTGCATGATAGCCACGTGATCAGTGCATGATCAGTCACGTGATCAGTGCATGATCAGTCACGTGATCAGTGCATGATCAGTCACGTGATCAGTGCATGATCAGTCACGTGATCAGTGCATGATCAGTCACGTGACCAGTGCATGGTAGCTACGTGATCATTGCATGATCAGCCACGTGATCAGTGCATGATAGCCACGTGATCAGTGCATGATCAGCCACGTGATCAGTGCATGATCAGTCACGTGATCAGTGCATGATCAGCCACGTGATCAGTGCATGATCAGTCACGTGATCAGTGCATGATAGCTACGTGATCAGTGCATGATCAGCCACGTGATCAGTGCATGATAGCCACGTGATCAGTGCATGATCAGTCACGTGATCAGTGCATGATCAGCCACGTGATCAGTGCATGATATCAGTGCATGATAGCCACGTGATCAGTGCATGATCAGTCACGTGATCAGTGCATGATCAGCCACGTGATCAGTGCATGATCAGCCACGTGATCAGTGCATGATCAGTCACGTGATCAGTGCATGATCAGCCACGTGATCAGTGCATGATCAGTCACGTGACAGTACATGTAGCTACGTGATCAGTGCATGATCAGCCACGTGATCAGTGCATGATAGCCACGTGATCAGTGCATGATCAGTCACGTGATACATGTGTGATCAGCCACGTGATCAGTGCATGATATCCACGTGATCAGTGCATGATAGCCACGTGATCAGTGCATGATTAGTCACGTGATCAGTGCATGATCAGTCACGTGATACGTGTGTGATCAGCCACGTGATCAGTGCATGATGAGCCACGTGATCAGTGCAGGATCAATTACGTGATCAGTGCATGATCAGTCACGTGACCAGTACATGGTTGCTACGTGATCGTTGCATGATCAGCCACGTGAGCAGAGCATGATAGCCACGTGATCAGTGCATGATCAGTCACGTGATCAGTACATGATCAGTCACGTGAACAGTGCATGATCATTTACGTGATCTGTGCATGATCAGTCACGTGACCAGTATATGGTAGCTACGTGATCATTCCATGACGAGCCACGTGAGCAGTGCATGATAGCCACGTGATGTGTGCATGATGAGTTACGTGAGCAGTGTATGATCAGCCACGTGATCAGTGCATGAGTGCCACGTGATCAGTGCATGATATGTCACGTGACAGGTGTGTGATCAGCCACGTGAACAGTGCATGTTCAGCCACGTGATCAGTGCATGATAGCCACGTGATCAGTGCATGATCAGTTACGTGAGCAGTGTATGATCAGCCACGTGATCAGTGCATGGTCAGACACGTGAACAGTGTATGATCAGCCACGTGATCAGTGCATGATATCCAAGTGATCAGTGCATGATCAATCACGTGATCAGTGTATGATCAGCCACGTGAACAGTGCATGCTCAGTCACGTGATCAGGGCCTGCTGAGCTGCGTGATTACTGTCTGCTCATCTGCTTGACAATTGCCAGCTGAGCTGCACGATTCCTGCCTGTCATCTGCTTGACAATTGCCAGCTGTGCTGCGTAATTCCTGCCTGCTCAGCTGCTTGATTATTGCCAGCTGAGCAGCATGATTCCTCACAGCTGAGTTCCATGATTATTGCCTGCTGACTGTTTGATTCGTGCCTACTCAGCTCTTTGTTTATTGCCTCCAGAGGCACATGATCAGTGTATGATAGCAAACATGATCAGCGCATGATCAGTCACATGATCAGCGCCATTAAGTCACGTGATCACTACATGATAGTCATGTGATCAGTCCATGCTCAGTCACGGTATCAGTGCATGATCAGCCACGTGATCAGTGCATGATCTGTCACATGATTAGTGTATGATCATCCACGTGATCAGTGCATGGCAGTCATGTGATCAGTGCATGATATAGACGTGATCAGTGCATGATCAGTCTCGTGATCAGTGCATGATAGCCACGTGATCAGTGCATGATCAGTCACCTGATGGGTGTATGATCATTCACGTGACCTGTACATGGTAGCTACATGATCATTGCATGATCAGCCACGTGAGTAGTGCATGATAGCCACGTGATCACTGCATGATCAGTCACGTGATCAGTGCATGATCAGTCATGTGACCAGTACATGGTAGCTGCGTGATCATTGCATGATCAGCCACGTGAGCAGTGCATGATAGCCACGTGATCAGTGCATGATCAGACACGTGATCAGTGCATGATCAGTCACGTGATCAGTGCATGATCAGCCACGTGATCAGTGCATGATCAGGCACGTGATCAGTGCATGATCAGCCACGTGATCAGTGCATGATAGCCACGTGATCAGTGCATGATCAGTCACGTGATCAGTGCATGATCAGCCACGTGATCAGTGCATGATCAGCCACGTGATCAGTGCATGATCAATTACGTGATCAGTGCATGATCAGTCACGTGACCAGTACATGGTAGCTACGTGATCATTGCATGATCAGCCACGTGATCAGTGCATGATAGCCACGTGATCAGTGCATGATCAGCCACGTGATCAGTGCATGATCAGTCACGTGATCAGTGCATGATCAGTCACGTGATCAGTGCATGATCAGCCACGTGATCAGTGCATGATCAGCCACGTGATCAGTGCATGATCAGTCACGTGATCAGTGCATGATCAGTCACGTGATCAGTGCATGATCAGCCACGTGATCAGTGCATGATCAGTCACGTGATCAGTGCATGATCAGTCACGTGATCAGTGCATGATCAGCCACGTGATCAGTGCATGATCAGTCACGTGATCAGTGCATGATCAGTCACGTGATCAGTGCATGATCAGCCACGTGATCAGTGCATGTGACTCATGTAGTCAGTGCATGATAGCCCGTGATCAGTGCATGATCAGTCCCGTGATCAGTGCATGATCAGCCACGTGATCAGTGCATGATAGCCACGTGATCAGTGCATGATCAGTCACGTGATCAGTGCATGATCAGTCACGTGATCAGTGTATGATCAGCCACGTGAACAGTGCATGCTCAGTCACGTGATCAGGGCCTGCTGAGCTGCGTGATTACTGTCTGCTCATCTGCTTGACAATTGCCAGCTGAGCTGCACGATTCCTGCCTGTCATCTGCTTGACAATTGCCACCTGTGCTGCGTAATTCCTGCCTGCTCATCTACTTGATTATTGCCAGCTGAGCAGCATGATTTCTCAGAGCTGAGTTCCATGATTATAGCCTGCTGACTGATTCCTGCCTACTCAGCTCTATGTTCATTGCCTCCAGAGGCACATGATCAGTGTATGACACCAAACATGATCAGTGCATGATCAGTCACATGATCAGTGCATGATAAGCCACGTGATCAGTGCATGATCAATTACGTGATCAGTGCATGATCAGTCATGTGACCAGTACATGGTAGCTGCGTGATCAGTGCATGATCAGCCACGTGATCAGTGCATGATCAGTCACGTGATCAGTGCATGATCAGCCACGTGATCAGTGCATGATCAGTCACGTGATCAGTGCATGGTAGCTACGTGATCAGTGCATGATCAGCCACGTGATCAGTGCATGATAGCCACGTGATCAGTGCATGATCAGTCACGTGATACATGTGTGATCAGCCACGTGATCAGTGCATGATATCCACGTGATCAGTGCATGATAGCCACGTGATCAGTGCATGATTAGTCACGTGATCAGTGCATGATCAGTCACGTGATACGTGTGTGATCAGCCACGTGATCAGTGCATGATGAGCCACGTGATCAGTGCAGGATCAATTACGTGATCAGTGCATGATCAGTCACGTGACCAGTACATGGTTGCTACGTGATCGTTGCATGATCAGCCACGTGAGCAGAGCATGATAGCCACGTGATCAGTGCATGATCAGTCACGTGATCAGTACATGATCAGTCACGTGAACAGTGCATGATCATTTACGTGATCTGTGCATGATCAGTCACGTGACCAGTATATGGTAGCTTCGTGATCATTCCATGACGAACCACGTGAGCAGTGCATGATAGCCACGTGATGTGTGCATGATGAGTTACGTGAGCAGTGTATGATCAGCCACGTGATCAGTGCATGAGTGCCACGTGATCAGTGCATGATATGTCACGTGACAGGTGTGTGATCAGCCACGTGAACAGTGCATGTTCAGCCACGTGATCAGTGCATGATAGCCACGTGATCAGTGCATGATCAGTTACGTGAGCAGTGTATGATCAGCCACGTGATCAGTGCATGGTCAGACACGTGAACAGTGTATGATCAGCCACGTGATCAGTGCATGATATCCAAGTGATCAGTGCATGATCAATCACGTGATCAGTGTATGATCAGCCACGTGAACAGTGCATGCTCAGTCACGTGATCAGGGCCTGCTGAGCTGCGTGATTACTGTCTGCTCATCTGCTTGACAATTGCCAGCTGAGCTGCACGATTCCTGCCTGTCATCTGCTTGACAATTGCCAGCTGTGCTGCGTAATTCCTGCCTGCTCAGCTGCTTGATTATTGCCAGCTGAGCAGCATGATTCCTCACAGCTGAGTTCCATGATTATTGCCTGCTGACTGTTTGATTCGTGCCTACTCAGCTCTTTGTTTATTGCCTCCAGAGGCACATGATCAGTGTATGATAGCAAACATGATCAGCGCATGATCAGTCACATGATCAGCGCCATTAAGTCACGTGATCACTACATGATAGTCATGTGATCAGTCCATGCTCAGTCACGGTATCAGTGCATGATCAGCCACGTGATCAGTGCATGATCTGTCACATGATTAGTGTATGATCATCCACGTGATCAGTGCATGGGCAGTCATGTGATCAGTGCATGATATAGACGTGATCAGTGCATGATCAGTCTCGTGATCAGTGCATGATAGCCACGTGATCAGTGCATGATCAGTCACCTGATGGGTGTATGATCATTCACGTGACCTGTACATGGTAGCTACATGATCATTGCATGATCAGCCACGTGAGTAGTGCATGATAGCCACGTGATCACTGCATGATCAGTCACGTGATCAGTGCATGATCAGTCATGTGACCAGTACATGGTAGCTGCGTGATCATGCATGATCAGCCACGTGAGCAGTGCATGATAGCCACGTGATCAGTGCATGATCAGTCACGTGATCAGTGCATGATCAGTCACGTGATCAGTGCATGATCAGCCACGTGATCAGTGCATGATCAGCCACGTGATCAGTGCATGTCAGCCACGTGATCAGTGCATGATAGCCACGTGATCAGTGCATGATCAGTCACGTGATCAGTGCATGATCAGCCACGTGATCAGTGCATGATCAGTCACGTGATCAGTGCATGATCAGCCACGTGATCAGTGCATGATCAGTCACGTGATCAGTACATGGTAGCTACGTGATCATTGCATGATCAGCCACGTGATCAGTGCATGATAGCCACGTGATCAGTGCATGATCAGCCACGTGATCAGTGCATGATCAGTCACGTGATCAGTGCATGATAGCCACGTGATCAGTGCATGATCAGTCACGTGATCGTGTGTGATCAGCCACGTGATCAGTGCATGATATCAGTGCATGATAGCCACGTGATCAGTGCATGATCAGTCACGTGACCAGTATATGGTAGCTCCGTGATCATTCCATGACGAGCCACGTGATCAGTGCATGATAGCCACGTGATGTGTGCATGATCAGTTACGTGAGCAGAGTATGATCAGCCACGTGATCAGTGCATGAGTGCCACGTGATCAGTGCATGATATGTCACGTGACAGGTGTGTGATCAGCCACGTGAACAGTGCATGTTCAGCCACGTGATCAGTGCATGATAGCCACGTGATCAGTGCATGATCAGTTACGTGAGCAGTGTATGATCAGCCACGTGATCAGTGCATGGTCAGACACGTGAACAGTGTATGATCAGCCACGTGATCAGTGCATGATATCCAAGTGATCAGTGCATGATCAATCACGTGATCAGTGTATGATCAGCCACGTGAACAGTGCATGCTCAGTCACGTGATCAGGGCCTGCTGAGCTGCGTGATTACTGTCTGCTCATCTGCTTGACAATTGCCAGCTGAGCTGCACGATTCCTGCCTGTCATCTGCTTGACAATTGCCAGCTGTGCTGCGTAATTCCTGCCTGCTCAGCTGCTTGATTATTGCCAGCTGAGCAGCATGATTCCTCACAGCTGAGTTCCATGATTATTGCCTGCTGACTGTATGATTCGTGCCTACTCAGCTCTTTGTTTATTGCCTCCAGAGGCACATGATCAGTGTATGATAGCAAACATGATCAGCGCATGATCAGTCACATGATCAGCGCCATTAAGTCACGTGATCACTACATGATAGTCATGTGATCAGTCCATGCTCAGTCACGGTATCAGTGCATGATCAGCCACGTGATCAGTGCATGATCTGTCACATGATTAGTGTATGATCATCCACGTGATCAGTGCATGGGCAGTCATGTGATCAGTGCATGATATAGACGTGATCAGTGCATGATCAGTCTCGTGATCAGTGCATGATAGCCACGTGATCAGTGCATGATCAGTCACCTGATGGGTGTATGATCATTCACGTGACCTGTACATGGTAGCTACATGATCATTGCATGATCAGCCACGTGAGTAGTGCATGATAGCCACGTGATCACTGCATGATCAGTCACGTGATCAGTGCATGATCAGTCATGTGACCAGTACATGGTAGCTGCGTGATCATTGCATGATCAGCCACGTGAGCAGTGCATGATAGCCACGTGATCAGTGCATGATCAGACACGTGATCAGTGCATGATCAGTCACGTGATCAGTGCATGATCAGCCACGTGATCAGTGCATGACCAGGCACGTGATCAGTGTATGTCAGCCACGTGATCAGTGCATGATAGCCACGTGATCAGTGCATGATCAGTCACGTGATCAGTGCATGATCAGCCACGTGATCAGTGCATGATCAGCCACGATCAGTGCATGATCAATTACGTGATCAGTGCATGATCAGTCACGTGACCAGTACATGGTAGCTACGTGATCATTGCATGATCAGCCACGTGAGCAGTGCATGATAGCCACGTGATCAGTGCATGATCAGCCACGTGATCAGTGCATGATCAGTCACGTGATCAGTGCATGATCAGTCACGTGATCAGTGCATGATCATCCACGTGATCAGTGCATGTGGAGTCATGTAGTCAGTGCATGATAGCCCGTGATCAGTGCATGATCAGTCCCGTGATCAGTGTATGATCAGCCACGTGATCAGTGCATGATAGCCACGTGATCAGTGCATGATCAGTCACATGATCAGTGCATGATCAGTCACGTGATCAGTGTGTGATCAGCCACGTGAACAGTGCATGCTCAGTCACGTGATCAGGGCCTGCTGAGCTGCGTGATTACTGTCTGCTCATCTGCTTGACAATTGCCAGCTGAGCTGCACGATTCCTGCCTGTCATCTGCTTGACAATTGCCACCTGTGCTGCGTAATTCCTGCCTGCTCATCTGCTTGATTATTGCCAGCTGAGCAGCATGATTTCTCAGAGCTGAGTTCCATGATTATAGCCTGCTGACTGATTCCTGCCTACTCAGCTCTATGTTCATTGCCTCCAGAGGCACATGATCAGTGTGTGACACCAAACATGATCAGCACATGATCAGTCACATGATCAATGCATGATAAGCCACGTGATCAGTGCATGATCAATTATGTGATCAGTGCATGATCAGTCATGTGACCAGTACATGGTAGCTGCGTGATCATTGCATGATCAGCCACGTGATCAGTGCATGATAGCCACGTGATCAGTGCATGATCAGTCACGTGATCAGTGCATGATCAGTCACGTGATCAGTGCATGATCAATTACGTGATCAGTGCATGATCAGTCACGTGACCAGTGCATGGTAGCTACGTGATCATTGCATGATCAGCCACGTGATCAGTGCATGATAGCCACGTGATCAGTGCATGATCAGTCACGTGATCAGTGTGTGATCAGCCACGTGATCAGTGCATGATATCAGTGCATGATAGCCACGTGATCAGTGCATGATCAGTCACGTGATCAGTGCATGATCAGTCACGTGATCAGTGCATGATCAGCCACGTGATCAGTGCATGATCAGCCACGTGATCAGTGCATGATCAGTCACGTGATCAGTGCATGATAGTCACGTGATCAGTGCATGATCAGCCACGTGATCAGTGCATGATAGCCACGTGATCAGTGCATGATCAGTCACGTGATCAGTGTGTGATCAGCCACGTGATCAGTGCATGATATCAGTGCATGATCAGCCACGTGATCAGTGCATGATCAGTCACGTGATCAGTGCATGGTAGCTACGTGATCAGTGCATGATCAGCCACGTGATCAGTGCATGATAGCCACGTGATCAGTGCATGATCAGTCACGTGATCATGTGTGATCAGCCACGTGATCAGTGCATGATATCCACGTGATCAGTGCATGATAGCCACGTGATCAGTGCATGATCAGTCACGTGATCAGTGCATGATCAGTCACGTGATATGTGTCTGATCAGCCACGTGATCAGTGCATGATCAGCCACGTGATCAGTGCATGATCAATTACGTGATCAGTGCATGATCAGTCACGTGACCAGTACATGGTTGCTACGTGATCGTTGCATGATCAGCCACGTGAGCAGTGCATGATAGCCACGTGATCAGTGCATGATCAGTCACGTGATCAGTGCATGATCAGTCACGTGATCAGTGCATGATCATTTACGTGATCAGTGCATGATCAGTCACGTGACCAGTATATGGTAGCTACGTGATCATTGCATGATCAGCCACGTGATCAGTGCATGATAGCCACGTGATCAGTGCATGATCAGTTACGTGATCAGTGTATGATCAGCCACGTGATCAGTGCATGAGTGCCACGTGATCAGTGCATGATAGTCACGTGACAGTGTGTGATCAGCCACGTGATCAGTGCATGATCAGCCACGTGATCAGTGCATGATAGCCACGTGATCAGTGCATGATCAGTTACGTGATCAGTGCATGATCAGCCACGTGATCAGTGCATGATCAGACACGTGATCAGTGTATGATCAGCCACGTGATCAGTGCATGATATCCACGTGATCAGTGCATGATCATCACGTGATCAGTGCATGATCAGCCACGTGATCAGTGCATGATCAGCCACGTGATCAGTGCATGATCAGCCACGTGATCAGTGCATGATCAGTCACGTGATCAGTACATGATCAGTCACGTGAACAGTGCATGATCATTTACGTGATCTGTGCATGATCAGTCACGTGACCAGTATATGATAGCTACGTGATCATTCCATGACGAGCCACGTGAGCAGTGCATGATAGCCACGTGATGTGTGCATGATGAGTTACGTGAGCAGAGTATGATCAGCCACGTGATCAGTGCATGAGTGCCACGTGATCAGTGCATGATATGTCACGTGACAGGTGTGTGATCAGCCACGTGAACAGTGCATGTTCAGCCACGTGATCAGTGCATGATAGCCACGTGATCAGTGCATGATCAGTTACGTGAGCAGTGTATGATCAGCCACGTGATCAGTGCATGGTCAGACACGTGAACAGTGTATGATCAGCCACGTGATCAGTGCATGATATCCAAGTGATCAGTGCATGATCAATCACGTGATCAGTGTATGATCAGCCACGTGAACAGTGCATGCTCAGTCACGTGATCAGGGCCTGCTGAGCTGCGTGATTACTGTCTGCTCATCTGCTTGACAATTGCCAGCTGAGCTGCACGATTCCTGCCTGTCATCTGCTTGACAATTGCCAGCTGTGCTGCGTAATTCCTGCCTGCTCAGCTGCTTGATTATTGCCAGCTGAGCAGCATGATTCCTCACAGCTGAGTTCCATGATTATTGCCTGCTGACTGATTCGTGCCTACTCAGCTCTTTGTTCATTGCCTCCAGAGGCACATGATCAGTGTATGATAGCAAACATGATCAGCACATGATCAGTCACATGATCAGTGCATGATAAGCCAGTGATCAGTGCATGATCAATCATGTGATCAGTGCATGATCAGTCATGTGACCAGTACATGGTAGCTGCGTGATCAGTGCATGATCAGCCACGTGATCAGTGCATGATAGCCACGTGATCAGTGCATGATCAGTCACGTGATCAGTGCATGATCAGTCACGTGATCAGTGCATGATCAGTCACGTGATCAGTGCATGATCAGTCACGTGATCAGTGCATGATCAGCCACGTGATCAGTGCATGATAGCCACGTGATCAGTGCATGATAGCCACGTGATCAGTGCATGATCAGTCACGTGATCGTGTGTGATCAGCCACGTGATCAGTGCATGATAGCCACGTGATCAGTGCATGATCAGTCACGTGATCAGTGCATGATCAGTCACGTGATCGTGTGTGATCAGCCACGTGATCAGTGCATGATCAGCCACGTGATCAGTGCATGATCAGCCACGTGATCAGTGCATGATCAGTCACGTGACAGTGCATGATTGCCACGTGATCAGTGCATGATCAGCCACGTGATCAGTGCATGATAGCCACGTGATCAGTGCATGATAGCCACGTGATCAGTGCATGATAGCCACGTGATCAGTGCATGATCAGTCACGTGATACATGTGTGATCAGCCACGTGATCAGTGCATGATGAGCCACGTGATCAGTGCAGGATCAATTACGTGATCAGTGCATGATCAGTCACGTGACCAGTACATGGTTGCTACGTGATCATTGCATGATCAGCCACGTGAGCAGTGCATGATAGCCACGTGATCAGTGCATGATCAGTCACGTGATCAGTACATGATCAGTCACGTGAACAGTGCATGATCATTTACGTGATCTGTGCATGATCAGTCACGTGACCAGTACATGGTAGCTACGTGATCATTCCATGACGAGCCACGTGAGCAGTGCATGATAGCCACGTGATGTGTGCATGATCAGTTACGTGAGCAGAGTATGATCAGCCACGTGATCAGTGCATGAGTGCCACGTGATCAGTGCATGATATGTCACGTGACAGGTGTGTGATCAGCCACGTGAACAGTGCATGTTCAGCCACGTGATCAGTGCATGATAGCCACGTGATCAGTGCATGATCAGTTACGTGAGCAGTGTATGATCAGCCACGTGATCAGTGCATGATCAGACACGTGATCAGTGTATGATCAGCCACGTGATCAGTGCATGCTCAGTCACGTGATCAGGCCTGCTGAGCTGCGTGATTACTGTCTGCTCATCTGCTTGACAATTGCCAGCTGAGCTGCATGATTCCTGCCTGTCATCTGCTTGACAATTGCCAGCTGTGCTGCGTAATTCCTGCCTGCTCAGCTGCTTGATTATTGCCAGCTGAGCAGCATGATTCCTCACACCTGAGTTCCATGATTATTGCCTGCTGACTGTTTGATTCGTGCCTACTCAGCTCTTTGTTTATTGCCTCCAGAGGCACATGATCAGTGTATGATAGCAAACATGATCAGCGCATGATCAGTCACATGATCAGCGCCATTAAGTCACGTGATCACTACATGATAGTCATGTGATCAGTCCATGCTCAGTCACGGTATCAGTGCATGATCAGCCACGTGATCAGTGCATGATAGCCACGTGATCAGTGCATGATCAGCCACGTGATCAGTGCATGATAGCCACGTGATCAGTGCATGATCAGTCACGTGATCAGTGCATGATCAGCCACGTGATCAGTGCATGATAGCCACGTGATCAGTGCATGATCAGTCACGTGACAGGTGTATGATCAGCCACGTGATCAGTGCATGATCAGCCACGTGATCAGTGCATGATAGCCACGTGATCAGTGCATGATCAGTCACGTGATCAGTGCATGATCAGCCACGTGATCAGTGCATGATCAGCCACGTGATCAGTGCATGATCAGCCACGTGATCAGTGCATGATAGCCACGTGATCAGTGCATGATCAGTCACGTGATCAGTGCATGATCAGTCACGTGATCAGTGCATGATCAATTACGTGATCAGTGCATGATCAGTCACGTGATCAGTGCATGATAGCTACGTGATCAGTGCATGATCAGCCACGTGATCAGTGCATGATAGCCACGTGATCAGTGCATGATCAGTCACGTGATCAGTGCATGATCATCCACGTGATCAGTGCATGATCAGTCACGTGATCAGTGCATGATCAGACGTGATCAGTGCATGATCAGTCACGTGATCAGTGCATGATCAGCCACGTGATCAGTGCATGATAGCCACGTGATCAGTGCATGATAGCCAGTGATCAGTGCATGATCAGTCACGTGATCAGTGCATGATCAGCCACGTGATCAGTGCATGATAGCCACGTGATCAGTGCATGATCAGTCACGTGATCAGTGCATGATAGCCACGTGATCAGTGCATGATCAGTTACGTGATCAGTGTATGATCAGCCACGTGATCAGTGCATGGTCAGACACGTGATCAGTGTATGATCAGCCACGTGATCAGTGCATGATATCCAAGTGATCAGTGCATGATCATCACGTGATCAGTGTATGATCAGCCACGTGAATAGTGCATGCTCAGTCACGTGATCAGGGCCTGATGAGCTGCATGATTACTGTCTGCTCATCTGCTTGACAATTGCCAGCTGTGCTGCGTAATTCCTGCCTGCTCAGCTGCTTGATTATTGCCAGCTGAGCAGCATGATTCCTCACAGCTGAGTTCCATGATTATTGCCTGCTGACTGTTTGATTCGTGCCTACTCAGCTCTTTGTTTATTGCCTCCAGAGGCACATGATCAGTGTATGATAGCAAACATGATCAGCGCATGATCAGTCACATGATCAGCGCCATTAAGTCACGTGATCACTACATGATAGTCATGTGATCAGTCCATGCTCAGTCACGGTATCAGTGCATGATCAGCCACGTGATCAGTGCATGATCTGTCACATGATTAGTGTATGATGATCCACGTGATCAGTGCATGGGCAGTCAGGTGATCAGTGCATGATTAGACGTGATCAGTGCATGATCAGTCACGTGATCAGTGCATGATAGCCACGTGATCAGTGCATGATCAGTCACCTGATGGGTGTATGATCATTCACGTGACCAGTACATGGTAGCTACATGATCAGTGCATGATCAGCCACGTGATCAGTGCATGATAGCCACGTGATCAGTGCATGATCAGCCACGTGATCAGTGCATGATCAGTCACGTGATCAGTGCATGATCAGCCACGTGATCAGTGCATGATCAGCCACGTGATCAGTGCATGATCAGTCACGTGATCAGTGCATGATAGCTGCGTGATCAGTGCATGATCAGCCACGTGATCAGTGCATGATAGCCACGTGATCAGTGCATGATCAGTCACGTGATCAGTGCATGATCAGTCACGTGATCAGTGCATGATCAGCCACGTGATCAGTGCATGATCAATTACGTGATCAGTGCATGATCAGTCACGTGATCAGTGCATGGTAGCTACGTGATCAGTGCATGATCAGCCACGTGATCAGTGCATGATAGCCACGTGATCAGTGCATGATCAGTCACGTGATCAGTGCATGATCAGTCACGTGATCAGTGCATGATCAGCCACGTGATCAGTGCATGATCAATTACGTGATCAGTGCATGATCAGTCACGTGACCAGTACATGGTAGCTACGTGATCATTGCATGATCAGCCACGTGATCAGTGCATGATAGCCACGTGATCAGTGCATGATCAGTTACGTGATCAGTGTATGATCAGCCACGTGATCAGTGCATGATCAGCCACGTGATCAGTGCATGATCAGTCACGTGATCAGTGCATGATCAGCCACGTGATCAGTGCATGATCAGTCACGTGATCAGTGCATGATCAGCCACGTGATCAGTGCATGATCAGCCACGTGATCAGTGCATGATCAGCCACGTGATCAGTGCATGATCAGTCACGTGAACAGTGTATGATCAGCCACGTGATCAGTGCATGATATCCAAGTGATCAGTGCATGATCAATCACGTGATCAGTGTATGATCAGCCACGTGAACAGTGCATGCTCAGTCACGTGATCAGGGCCTGCTGAGCTGCGTGATTACTGTCTGCTCATCTGCTTGACAATTGCCAGCTGAGCTGCACGATTCCTGCCTGTCATCTGCTTGACAATTGCCAGCTGTGCTGTGTAATTCCTGCCTGCTCAGCTGCTTGATTATTGCCAGCTGAGCAGCATGATTCCTCACAGCTGAGTTCCATGATTATTGCCTGCTGACTGTATGATTCGTGCCTACTCAGCTCTTTGTTTATTGCCTCCAGAGGCACATGATCAGTGTATGATAGCAAACATGATCAGCGCATGATCAGTCACATGATCAGCGCCATTAAGTCACGTGATCACTACATGATAGTCATGTGATCAGTCCATGCTCAGTCACGGTATCAGTGCATGATCAGCCACGTGATCAGTGCATGATCTGTCACATGATTAGTGTATGATCATCCACGTGATCAGTGCATGGGCAGTCATGTGATCAGTGCATGATATAGACGTGATCAGTGCATGATCAGTCTCGTGATCAGTGCATGATAGCCACGTGATCAGTGCATGATCAGTCACCTGATGGGTGTATGATCATTCACGTGACCTGTACATGGTAGCTACATGATCATTGCATGATCAGCCACGTGAGTAGTGCATGATAGCCACGTGATCAGTGCATGATCAGTCACGTGATCAGTGCATGATCAGTCATGTGACCAGTACATGGTAGCTGCGTGATCATGCATGATCAGCCACGTGATCAGTGCATGATAGCCACGTGATCAGTGCATGATCAGTCACGTGATCAGTGCATGATCAGTCACGTGATCAGTGCATGATCAGCCACGTGATCAGTGCATGATAGCCACGTGATCAGTGCATGATCAGTCACGTGATCAGTGCATGATCAGTCACGTGATCAGTGCATGATCAGCCACGTGATCAGTGCATGATCAGCCACGTGATCAGTGCATGATCAATTACGTGATCAGTGCATGATCAGTCACGTGACCAGTACATGGTAGCCGTGATCATTGCATGATCAGCCACGTGATCAGTGCATGATAGCCACGTGATCAGTGCATGATCAGCCACGTGATCAGTGCATGATCAGTCACGTGATCAGTGCATGATCAGTCACGTGATCAGTGCATGATCAGCCACGTGATCAGTGCATGTCAGTCATGTGTCAGTGCATGATAGCACGTGATCAGTGCATGATCAGTCCCGTGATCAGTGCATGATCAGCCACGTGATCAGTGCATGATCAGCCACGTGAACAGTGCATGCTCAGTCACGTGATCAGGGCCTGCTGAGCTGCGTGATTACTGTCTGCTCATCTGCTTGACAATTGCCAGCTGAGCTGCATGATTCCTGCCTGTCATCTGCTTGACAATTGCCAGCTGTGCTGCGTAATTCCTGCCTGCTCAGCTGCTTGATTATTGCCAGCTGAGCAGCATGATTCCTCACAGCTGAGTTCCATGATTATTGCCTGCTGACTGTTTGATTCGTGCCTACTCAGCTCTTTGTTTATTGCCTCCAGAGGCACATGATCAGTGTATGATAGCAAACATGATCAGCGCATGATCAGTCACATGATCAGTGCCATTAAGTCACGTGATCACTACATGATAGTCATGTGATCAGTCCATGCTCAGTCACGGTATCAGTGCATGATCAGCCACGTGATCAGTGCATGATAGCCACGTGATCAGTGCATGATAGCCAGTGATCAGTGCATGATCAGTCACGTGATCAGTGCATGATCAGCCACGTGATCAGTGCATGATAGCCACGTGATCAGTGCATGATCAGTCACGTGATCAGTGCATGATCAGTCACGTGATCAGTGCATGATCAGCCACGTGATAGTGCATGATCAGCCACGTGATCAGTGCATGATCAGCCACGTGATCAGTGCATGATAGCCACGTGATCAGTGCATGATCAGTCACGTGATCAGTGCATGATCAGTCACGTGATCAGTGCATGATAGCCACGTGATCAGTGCATGATCAGTCACGTGATCAGTGCATGATCAGCCACGTGATCAGTGCATGATATCCACGTGATCAGTGCATGATCAGTCACGTGATCAGTGCATGATCAGCCACGTGATCAGTGCATGATCAGCCACGTGATCAGTGCATGATCAGTCACGTGATCAGTGCATGATCATCCACGTGATCAGTGCATGATCAGTCACGTGATCAGTGCATGATCAGACGTGATCAGTGCATGATCAGTCACGTGATCAGTGCATGATAGCCACGTGATCAGTGCATGATCAGTCACGTGATCAGTGCATGATCAGCCACGTGATCAGTGCATGATAGCCACGTGATCAGTGCATGATCAGTCACGTGATCAGTGCATGATCAGCCACGTGATCAGTGCATGATCAGTCACGTGATCAGTGCATGATCAGTCACGTGATCAGTGCATGATCAGCCACGTGATCAGTGCATGATCAGTACGTGATCAGTGCATGATCAGTCACGTGATCAGTACATGATAGCTACGTGATCAGTGCATGATCAGCCACGTGATCAGTGCATGATAGCCACGTGATCAGTGCATGATCAGTCACGTGATCAGTGCATGATCAGTCACGTGATCAGTGCATGATCAGCCACGTGATCAGTGCATGATAGCCACGTGATCAGTGCATGATCAGTCACGTGATCGTGCATGATCAGCCACGTGATCAGTGCATGATCAGTCACGTGATCAGTGCATGATCAATTACGTGATCAGTGCATGATCAGTCACGTGACCAGTACATGGTAGCTACGTGATCATTGCATGATCAGCCACGTGAGCAGTGCATGATAGCCACGTGATCAGTGCATGATCAGTTACGTGAGCAGTGTATGATCAGCCACGTGATCAGTGCATGAGTGCCACGTGATCAGTGCATGATCAGTCACGTGACAGTGTGTGATCAGCCACGTGATCAGTGCATGATTCAGCCACGTGATCAGTGCATGATAGCCACGTGATCAGTGCATGATCAGTTACGTGATCAGTGTATGATCAGCCACGTGATCAGTGCATGGTCAGACACGTGATCAGTGCATGATCAGCCACGTGATCAGTGCATGATATCCACGTGATCAGTGCATGATCAGTCACGTGATCAGTGCATGATCAGTCACGTGATCAGTGCATGATCAGCCACGTGATCAGTGCATGATCAGTCACGTGATCAGTGCATGGTAGCTACGTGATCATTGCATGATCAGCCACGTGATCAGTGCATGATAGCCACGTGATCAGTGCATGATAGCCACTGATCAGTGCATGATCAGTCACGTGATCAGTGCATGATAGCCACGTGATCAGTGCATGATCAGTCACGTGATCAGTGCATGATCAGCCACGTGATCAGTGCATGATCAGACACGTGATCAGTGCATGATCAGCCACGTGATCAGTGCATGATCATCCACGTGATCAGTGCATGATCAGCCACGTGATCAGTGCATGATAGCTATGTGATCAGTGCATGATCATCACGTGATCAGTGCATGATCAGTCACGTGATCAGTGCATGATCAGCCACGTGATCAGTGCATGATCAGTCACGTGATCAGTGCATGATCAGTCACGTGACAGTACATGGTAGCTACGTGATCAGTGCATGATCAGCCACGTGATCAGTGCATGATAGCCACGTGATCAGTGCATGATCAGTCACGTGATCAGTGCATGATCAGTCACGTGATCAGTGCATGATCAGGCACGTGATCAGTGCATGATCAGCCACGTGATCAGTGCATGATAGCCACGTGATCAGTGCATGATCAGTCACGTGATCAGTGCATGATCAGTCACGTGATCAGTGCATGATCAGCCACGTGATCAGTGCATGATCAGCCACGTGATCAGTGCATGATCAATTACGTGATCAGTGCATGATCAGTCACGTGACCAGTATATGGTAGCTACGTGATCATTGCATGATCAGCCACGTGATCAGTGCATGATAGCCACGTGATCAGTGCATGATCAGTCACGTGATCAGTGCATGATCAGTCACGTGATCAGTGCATGATCAGTCACGTGATCAGTGCATGATCAATTACGTGATCAGTGCATGATCAGTCACGTGATCAGTACATGGTAGCTACGTGATCATTGCATGATCAGCCACGTGATCAGTGCATGATAGCCACGTGATCAGTGCATGATCAGTCACGTGATCAGTGCATGATCATCCACGTGATCAGTGCATGATCAGTCACGTGATCAGTGCATGATATAGACGTGATCAGTGCATGATCAGCCACGTGATCAGTGCATGATCAGTCACGTGATCAGTGCATGATCAGTCACGTGATCAGTGCATGATCAGCCACGTGATCAGTGCATGATAGCCACGTGATCAGTGCATGATCAGTCACGTGATCAGTGCATGATCAGTCACGTGATCAGTGCATGATCAGCCACGTGATCAGTGCATGATCAGCCACGTGATCAGTGCATGATCAGCCACGTGATCAGTGCATGATCAGTCACGTGATCAGTGCATGATAGCCACGTGATCAGTGCATGATCAGCCACGTGAGCAGTGCATGATCAGCCACGTGATCAGTGCATGATCAGCCACGTGATCAGTGCATGATCAGCCACGTGATCAGTGCATGATCAGTCACGTGATCAGTGCATGATCAGTCACGTGATCAGTGTATGATCAGCCACGTGAACAGTGCATGCTCAGTCACGTGATCAGGGCCTGCTGAGCTGCGTGATTACTGTCTGCTCATCTGCTTGACAATTGCCAGCTGAGCTGCACGATTCCTGCCTGTCATCTGCTTGACAATTGCCAGCTGTGCTGCGTAATTCCTGCCTGCTCAGCTGCTTGATTATTGCCAGCTGAGCAGCATGATTCCTCACAGCTGAGTTCCATGATTATTGCCTGCTGACTGTTTGATTCGTGCCTACTCAGCTCTTTGTTTATTGCCTCCAGAGGCACATGATCAGTGTATGATAGCAAACATGATCAGCGCATGATCAGTCACATGATCAGCGCCATTAAGTCACGTGATCACTACATGATAGTCATGTGATCAGTCCATGCTCAGTCACGGTATCAGTGCATGATCAGCCACGTGATCAGTGCATGATCTGTCACATGATTAGTGTATGATCATCCACGTGATCAGTGCATGGGCAGTCATGTGCTCAGTGCATGATATAGACGTGATCAGTGCATGATCAGTCTCGTGATCAGTGCATGATAGCCACGTGATCAGTGCATGATCAGTCACCTGATGGGTGTATGATCATTCACGTGACCTGTACATGGTAGCTACATGATCATTGCATGATCAGCCACGTGAGTAGTGCATGATAGCCACGTGATCAGTGCATGATCAGTCACGTGATCAGTGCATGATCAGTCACGTGATCAGTGCATGATCAGTCACGTGATCAGTGCATGATCAGCCACGTGATCAGTGCATGATCAGTCACGTGATCAGTGCATGATAGCTACGTGATCAGTGCATGATCAGCCACGTGATCAGTGCATGATAGCCACGTGATCAGTGCATGATCAGCCACGTGATCAGTGCATGATCAGCCACGTGATCAGTGCATGATCAGTCACGTGATCAGTGCATGATCATCCACGTGATCAGTGCATGATCAGTCACGTGATCAGTGCATGATCAGACGTGATCAGTGCATGATCAGTCACGTGATCAGTGCATGATAGCCACGTGATCAGTGCATGATCAGTCACGTGATCAGTGCATGATCAGTCACGTGATCAGTGCATGATAGCTACGTGATCAGTGCATGATCAGCCACGTGATCAGTGCATGATAGCCACGTGATCAGTGCATGATCAGCCACGTGATCAGTGCATGATCAGTCACGTGATCAGTGCATGATCAGCCACGTGATCAGTGCATGATCAATTGCATGATCAGTGCATGATCAGTCACGTGATCAGTGCATGGTAGCTGCGTGATCAGTGCATGATCAGCCACGTGATCAGTGCATGATAGCCACGTGATCAGTGCATGATCAGTCACGTGATCAGTGCATGATCAGTCACGTGATCAGTGCATGATCAGCCACGTGATCAGTGCATGATCAATTGCATGATCAGTGCATGATCAGTCACGTGATCAGTGCATGGTAGCTGCGTGATCAGTGCATGATAGCCACGTGATCAGTGCATGATCAGTCACGTGATCAGTGCATGATCAGTCACGTGATCAGTGCATGATAGCCACGTGATCAGTGCATGATCAGTCACGTGATCAGTGCATGATAGCCACGTGATCAGTGCATGATAGCCACTGATCAGTGCATGATCAGTCACGTGATCAGTGCATGATCAGTCACGTGATCAGTGCATGATCAGCCACGTGATCAGTGCATGATCAGCCACGTGATCAGTGCATGATCAATTGCATGATCAGTGCATGATCAGTCACGTGACCAGTGCATGGTAGCTGCGTGATCAGTGCATGATCAGCCACGTGATCAGTGCATGATAGCCACGTGATCAGTGCATGATCAGTCACGTGATCAGTGCATGATCAGTCACGTGATCAGTGCATGATCAGCCACGTGATCAGTGCATGATCAGTACGTGATCAGTGCATGATCAGTCACGTGATCAGTGCATGGTAGCTACGTGATCATTGCATGATCAGCCACGTGATCAGTGCATGATAGCCACGTGATCAGTGCATGATCAGTCACGTGATCAGTGCATGATCAGTCACGTGATCAGTGCATGATCAGCCACGTGATCAGTGCATGATAGCCACGTGATCAGTGCATGATCAGTCACGTGATCAGTGTGTGATCAGCCACGTGATCAGTGCATGATCAGTCACGTGATCAGTGCATGATCAATTACGTGATCAGTGCATGATCAGTCACGTGACCAGTACATGGTAGCTACGTGATCATTGCATGATCAGCCACGTGAGCAGTGCATGATAGCCACGTGATCAGTGCATGATCAGTCACGTGATCAGTGTATGATCAGCCACGTGATCAGTGCATGAGTGCCACGTGATCAGTGCATGATCAGTCACGTGACAGGTGTGTGATCAGCCACGTGATCAGTGCATGATCAGCCACGTGATCAGTGCATGATAGCCACGTGATCAGTGCATGATCAGTTACGTGATCAGTGTATGATCAGCCACGTGATCAGTGCATGGTCAGACACGTGATCAGTGCATGATCAGCCACGTGATCAGTGCATGATATCCACGTGATCAGTGCATGATCAGTCACGTGATCAGTGCATGATCAGTCACGTGATCAGTGCATGATCAGCCACGTGATCAGTGCATGATCAGTCACGTGATCAGTGCATGGTAGCTACGTGATCATTGCATGATCAGCCACGTGATCAGTGCATGATAGCCACGTGATCAGTGCATGATAGCCACTGATCAGTGCATGATCAGTCACGTGATCAGTGCATGATAGCCACGTGATCAGTGCATGATCAGTCACGTGATCAGTGCATGATCAGCCACGTGATCAGTGCATGATCAGACACGTGATCAGTGCATGATCAGCCACGTGATCAGTGCATGATCATCCACGTGATCAGTGCATGATCAGCCACGTGATCAGTGCATGATAGCCATGTGATCAGTGCATGATCATCACGTGATCAGTGCATGATCAGCCACGTGATCAGTGCATGATCAGCCACGTGATCAGTGCATGATCAGTCACCTGATCAGTGCATGATCAGTCACGTGACTGGTACATGGTAGCTACGTGATCATTGCATGATCAGCCACGTGATAGTGCATGATAGCCACGTGATCAGTGCATGATCAGTCACGTGATCAGTGCATGATCAGTCATGTGATCAGTGCATGATCAGGCACGTGATCAGTGCATGATCAGCCACGTGATCAGTGCATGATAGCCACGTGATCAGTGCATGATCAGTCACGTGATCAGTGCATGATCAGTCACGTGATCAGTGCATGATCAGCCACGTGATCAGTGCATGATCAGCCACGTGATCAGTGCATGATCAATTACGTGATCAGTGCATGATCAGTCACGTGACCAGTACATGGTAGCTACGTGATCAGTGCATGATCAGCCACGTGAGCAGTGCATGATAGCCACGTGATCAGTGCATGATCAGTCACGTGATCAGTGCATGATCAGTCACGTGATCAGTGCATGATCAGTCACGTGATCAGTGCATGATCAATTACGTGATCAGTGCATGATCAGTCACGTGACCAGTACATGGTAGCTACGTGATCATTGCATGATCAGCCACGTGAGCAGTGCATGATAGCCACGTGATGTGTGCATGTTCAGTTACGTGAGCAGAGTATGATCAGCCACGTGATCAGTGCATGAGTGCCACGTGATCAGTGCATGATCAGTCACGTGACAGGTGTGTGATCAGCCACGTGATCAGTGCATGTTCAGCCACGTGATCAGTGCATGATAGCCACGTGATCAGTGCATGATCAGTTACGTGATCAGTGTATGATCAGCCACGTGATCAGTGCATGGTCAGACACGTGAACAGTGTATGATCAGCCACGTGATCAGTGCATGATATCCAAGTGATCAGTGCATGATCAATCACGTGATCAGTGTATGATCAGCCACGTGAACAGTGCATGCTCAGTCACGTGATCAGGGCCTGCTGAGCTGCGTGATTACTGTCTGCTCATCTGCTTGACAATTGCCAGCTGAGCTGCACGATTCCTGCCTGTCATCTGCTTGACAATTGCCAGCTGTGCTGCGTAATTCCTGCCTGCTCAGCTGCTTGATTATTGCCAGCTGAGCAGCATGATTTCTCACAGCTGAGTTCCATGATTATTGCCTGCTGACTGATTCCTGCCTACTCAGCTCTTTGTTCATTGCCTCCAGAGGCACATGATCAGTGTATGATACCAAACATGATCAGCACATGATCAGTCACATGATCAATGCATGATAGCCACGTGATCAGTGCATGATCAATCATGTGATCAGTGCATGATCAGTCATGTGACAGTACATGGTAGCTGCGTGATCAGTGCATGATCAGCCACGTGATCAGTGCATGATAGCCACGTGATCAGTGCATGATCAGTCACGTGATCAGTGCATGATCAGTCACGTGATCAGTGCATGATCAGTCACGTGATCAGTGCATGATCAGTTACGTGATCAGTGCATGATCAGCCACGTGATCAGTGCATGATAGCCACGTGATCAGTGCATGATAGCCACGTGATCAGTGCATGATCAGTCACGTGATCGTGTGTGATCAGCCACGTGATCAGTGCATGATAGCCACGTGATCAGTGCATGATCAGTCACGTGATCAGTGCATGATCAGTCACGTGATCAGTGCATGATCAGCCACGTGATCAGTGCATGATCAGCCACGTGATCAGTGCATGATCAATTACGTGATCAGTGCATGATCAGTCACGTGATCAGTGCATGATTGCCACGTGATCATGCATGATCAGCCACGTGATCAGTGCATGATAGCCACGTGATCAGTGCATGATAGCCACGTGATCAGTGCATGATAGCCACGTGATCAGTGCATGATCAGTCACGTGATACATGTGTGATCAGCCACGTGATCAGTGCATGATGAGCCACGTGATCAGTGCAGGATCAATTACGTGATCAGTGCATGATCAGTCACGTGACCAGTACATGGTTGCTACGTGATCATTGCATGATCAGCCACGTGAGCAGAGCATGATAGCCACGTGATCAGTGCATGATCAGTCACGTGATCAGTACATGATCAGTCACGTGAACAGTGCATGATCATTTACGTGATCTGTGCATGATCAGTCACGTGACCAGTAAATGGTAGCTACGTGATCATTCCATGACGAGCCACGTGAGCAGTGCATGATAGCCACGTGATGTGTGCATGATCAGTTACGTGAGCAGAGTATGATCAGCCACGTGATCAGTGCATGAGTGCCACGTGATCAGTGCATGATATGTCACGTGACAGGTGTGTGATCAGCCACGTGAACAGTGCATGTTCAGCCACGTGATCAGTGCATGATAGCCACGTGATCAGTGCATGATCAGTTACGTGAGCAGTGTATGATCAGCCACGTGATCAGTGCATGGTCAGACACGTGAACAGTGTATGATCAGCCACGTGATCAGTGCATGATATCCAAGTGATCAGTGCATGATCATCACGTGATCAGTGTATGATCAGCCACGTGAACAGTGCATGCTCAGTCACGTGATCAGGGCCTGCTGAGCTGCGTGATTACTGTCTGCTCATCTGCTTGACAATTGCCAGCTGAGCTGCACGATTCCTGCCTGTCATCTGCTTGACAATTGCCAGCTGTGCTGCGTAATTCCTGCCTGCTCAGCTGCTTGATTATTGCCAGCTGAGCAGCATGATTCCTCACACCTGAGTTCCATGATTATTGCCTGCTGACTGTTTGATTCGTGCCTACTCAGCTCTTTGTTTATTGCCTCCAGAGGCACATGATCAGTGTATGATAGCAAACATGATCAGCGCATGATCAGTCACATGATCAGCGCCATTAAGTCACGTGATCACTACATGATAGTCATGTGATCAGTCCATGCTCAGTCACGGTATCAGTGCATGATCAGCCACGTGATCAGTGCATGATCAGCCAGGTGATCAGTTCATGATAGCCATGTGATCAGTGCATGATTTGTCACGTGATCAGTGCATGATCAGTCACGTGATCAGTGCATGATCAGCCACGTGATCAGTGCATGATCATCACCTGATGGGTGTATGATCAGTCACGTGACCAGTACATGGTAGCTACATGATCATTGCATGATCAGCCACGTGAGTAGTGCATGATAGCCACGTGATCAGTGCATGATCAGCCACGTGATCAGTGCATGATCAGTCACGTGATCAGTGCATGATCAATTACGTGATCAGTGCATGATCAGTCACGTGACCAGTGCATGATAGCCACGTGATCAGTGCATGATCAGCCACGTGATCAGTGCATGATAGCCACGTGATCAGTGCATGATCAGTCACGTGATCAGTGCATGATCAGTCACGTGATCAGTGCATGATCGTCACGTGATCAGTGCATGATCAGTCACGTGACCAGTGCATGGTAGCTACGTGATCAGTGCATGATCAGCCACGTGATCAGTGCATGATAGCCACGTGATCAGTGCATGATCAGTCACGTGATCAGTGCATGATCAGCCACGTGATCAGTGCATGATCAGTCACGTGATCAGTGCATGAAGTCACGTGATCAGTGCATGATAGTCACGTGATCAGTGCATGATCAGTCACGTGATCAGTGCATGATCAGCCACGTGATCAGTGCATGATCAGTCACGTGATCAGTGTATGATCATCCACGTGATCAGTGCATGATCAGTCACGTGATCAGTGCATGATATAGACGTGATCAGTGCATGATCAGTCACGTGATCAGTGCATGATAGCCACGTGATCAGTGCATGATCAGTCACGTGATCAGTGCATGATCAGTCACGTGACCAGTACATGGTAGCTACGTGATCATTGCATGATCAGCCACGTGATAGTGCATGATAGCCACGTGATCAGTGCATGATCAGTCACGTGATCAGTGCATGATCAGTCACGTGACCAGTGCATGGTAGCTGCGTGATCATGCATGATCAGCCACGTGATCAGTGCATGATAGCCACGTGATCAGTGCATGATCAGTCACGTGATCAGTGCATGATCAGTCACGTGATCAGTGCATGATCAGCCACGTGATCAGTGCATGATCAGCCACGTGATCAGTGCATGATCAATTACGTGATCAGTGCATGATCAGTCACGTGACCAGTGCATGGTAGCTACGTGATCATTGCATGATCAGCCACGTGATCAGTGCATGATAGCCACGTGATCAGTGCATGATCAGCCACGTGATCAGTGCATGATCAGTCACGTGATCAGTGCATGATCAGTCACGTGATCAGTGCATGATCAGCCACGTGATCAGTGCATGTCAGTCATGTGTCAGTGCATGATAGCACGTGATCAGTGCATGATCAGTCCCGTGATCAGTGCATGATCAGCCACGTGATCAGTGCATGATCAGCCACGTGATCAGTGCATGCTCAGTCACGTGATCAGGGCCTGCTGAGCTGCGTGATTACTGTCTGCTCATCTGCTTGACAATTGCCAGCTGAGCTCATGATTCCTGCCTGTCATCTGCTTGACAATTGCCAGCTGTGCTGCGTAATTCCTGCCTGCTCAGCTGCTTGATTATTGCCAGCTGAGCAGCATGATTCCTCACAGCTGAGTTCCATGATTATTGCCTGCTGACTGTTTGATTCGTGCCTACTCAGCTCTTTGTTTATTGCCTCCAGAGGCACATGATCAGTGTATGATAGCAAACATGATCAGCGCATGATCAGTCACATGATCAGTGCCATTAAGTCACGTGATCACTACATGATAGTCATGTGATCAGTCCATGCTCAGTCACGGTATCAGTGCATGATCAGCCACGTGATCAGTGCATGATAGCCACGTGATCAGTGCATGATAGCCAGTGATCAGTGCATGATCAGTCACGTGATCAGTGCATGATCAGCCACGTGATCAGTGCATGATAGCCACGTGATCAGTGCATGATCAGTCACGTGATCAGTGCATGATCAGTCACGTGATCAGTGCATGATCAGCCACGTGATAGTGCATGATCAGCCACGTGATCAGTGCATGATCAGTCACGTGATCAGTGCATGATCAGTCACGTGATCAGTGCATGATCAGTCCGTGATCAGTGCATGATCAGCCACGTGATCAGTGCATGATAGCCACGTGATCAGTGCATGATCAGTCACGTGATCAGTGCATGATCAGTCACGTGATCAGTGCATGATCAGCCACGTGATCAGTGCATGATCAGCCACGTGATCAGTGCATGATCAGTTACGTGATCAGTGCATGATCAGCCACGTGATCAGTGCATGATCAGTCACGTGATCAGTGCATGATCAGCCACGTGATCAGTGCATGATATCAAGTGATCAGTGCATGATCATTCACGTGATCAGTGTATGATCAGCCACGTGAACAGTGCATGCTCAGTCACGTGATCAGGGCCTGCTGAGCTGCGTGATTACTGTCTGCTCATCTGCTTGACAATTGCCAGCTGAGCTGCATGATTCCTGCCTGTCATCTGCTTGACAATTGCCAGCTGTGCTGTGTAATTCCTGCCTGCTCAGCTGCTTGATTATTGCCAGCTGAGCAGCATGATTCCTCACAGCTGAGTTCCATGATTATTGCCTGCTGACTGTTTGATTCGTGCCTACTCAGCTCTTTGTTTATTGCCTCCAGAGGCACATGATCAGTGTATGATAGCAAACATGATCAGCGCATGATCAGTCACATGATCAGCGCCATTAAGTCACGTGATCACTACATGATAGTCATGTGATCAGTCCATGCTCAGTCACGGTATCAGTGCATGATCAGCCACGTGATCAGTGCATGATCTGCCACGTGATCAGTGCATGATAGCCACGTGATCAGTGCATGATCAGTCACGTGATCAGTGCATGATCAGGCACGTGATCAGTGCATGATCAGCCACGTGATCAGTGCATGATAGCCACGTGATCAGTGCATGATCAGTCACCTGATGGGTGTATGATCAGTCACGTGACCGTACATGGTAGCTACATGATCATTGCATGATCAGCCACGTGATCAGTGCATGATAGCCACGTGATCAGTGCATGATCAGTCACGTGATCAGTGCATGATCAGTCACGTGATCAGTGCATGATAGCCACGTGATCAGTGCATGATCAGTCACGTGATCAGTGCATGATCAGCCACGTGATCAGTGCATGATAGCCACGTGATCAGTGCATGATCAGTCACGTGATCAGTGCATGATCAGCCACGTGATCAGTGCATGATCAGCCACGTGATCAGTGCATGATCAGTCACGTGATCAGTGCATGATCATCCACGTGATCAGTGCATGATCAGTCACGTGATCAGTGCATGATCAGACGTGATCAGTGCATGATCAGTCACGTGATCAGTGCATGATAGCCACGTGATCAGTGCATGATCAGACACGTGATCAGTGCATGATCAGCCACGTGATCAGTGCATGATAGCCACGTGATCAGTGCATGATCAGTCACGTGATCAGTGCATGATCAGCCACGTGATCAGTGCATGATCAGCCACGTGATCAGTGCATGATCAGTCACGTGATCAGTGCATGATCATCCACGTGATCAGTGCATGATCAGTCACGTGATCAGTGCATGATCAGACGTGATCAGTGCATGATCAGTCACGTGATCAGTGCATGATAGCCACGTGATCAGTGCATGATCAGTCACGTGATCAGTGCATGATCATTCACGTGACCAGTACATGGTAGCTACGTGATCAGTGCATGATCAGCCACGTGATCAGTGCATGATAGCCACGTGATCAGTGCATGATCAGCCACGTGATCAGTGCATGATCAGTCACGTGATCAGTGCATGATCAGCCACGTGATCAGTGCATGATCAATTGCGTGATCAGTGCATGATCAGTCACGTGACCAGTGCATGGTAGCTGCGTGATCAGTGCATGATCAGCCACGTGATCAGTGCATGATAGCCACGTGATCAGTGCATGATCAGTCACGTGATCAGTGCATGATCAGTCACGTGATCAGTGCATGATCAGCCACGTGATCAGTGCATGATCAGTACGTGATCAGTGCATGATCAGTCACGTGACCAGTGCATGGTAGCTACGTGATCAGTGCATGATCAGCCACGTGATCAGTGCATGATAGCCACGTGATCAGTGCATGATCAGTCACGTGATCAGTGCATGATATTCACGTGATCAGTGCATGATCAGCCACGTGATCAGTGCATGATAGCCACGTGATCAGTGCATGATCAGTCACGTGATACGTGTGTGATCAGCCACGTGATCAGTGCATGATCAGTCACGTGATCAGTGCATGATCAATTACGTGATCAGTGCATGATCAGTCACGTGACCAGTGCATGGTAGCTACGTGATCATTGCATGATCAGCCACGTGAGTGCATGATAGCCACGTGATCAGTGCATGATCAGTTACGTGATCAGTGTATGATCAGCCACGTGATCAGTGCATGAGTGCCACGTGATCAGTGCATGATCAGTCACGTGACAGTGTGTGATCAGCCACGTGATCAGTGCATGATCAGCCACGTGATCAGTGCATGATAGCCACGTGATCAGTGCATGATCAGTTACGTGATCAGTGCATGATCAGCCACGTGATCAGTGCATGATCAGACACGTGATCAGTGCATGATCAGCCACGTGATCAGTGCATGATATCCACGTGATCAGTGCATGATCAGTCACGTGATCAGTGCATGATCAGTCACGTGATCAGTGCATGATCAGCCACGTGATCAGTGCATGATCAGTCACGTGATCAGTGCATGATAGCTACGTGATCATGCATGATCAGCCACGTGATCAGTGCATGATAGCCACGTGATCAGTGCATGATCAGCCACTGATCAGTGCATGATAGCCACGTGATCAGTGCATGATCAGTCACGTGATCAGTGCATGATCAGTCACGTGATCAGTGCATGATCAGCCACGTGATCAGTGCATGATCAGCCACGTGATCAGTGCATGATCAATTACGTGATCAGTGCATGATCAGTCACGTGATCAGTGCATGGTAGCTACGTGATCAGTGCATGATCAGCCACGTGATCAGTGCATGATAGCCACGTGATCAGTGCATGATCAGTCACGTGATCAGTGCATGATCAGTCACGTGATCAGTGCATGATCAGTCACGTGATCAGTGCATGATCAATTACGTGATCAGTGCATGATCAGTCACGTGACCAGTACATGGTAGCTACGTGATCATTGCATGATCAGCCACGTGATCAGTGCATGATAGCCACGTGATCAGTGCATGATCAGTCACGTGATCAGTGCATGATCATCCACGTGATCAGTGCATGATCAGCCACGTGATCAGTGCATGATATAGACGTGATCAGTGCATGATCAGCCACGTGATCAGTGCATGATCAGTCACGTGATCAGTGCATTATCAGTCACGTGAACAGTGTATGATCAGCCACGTGATCAGTGCATGATAGCCACGTGATCAGTGCATGATCAGTCACGTGAACAGTGCATGATCAGTCACGTGATCAGTGTATGATCAGCCACGTGATCAGTGCATGATCAGCCACGTGATCAGTGCATGATCAATCACGTGATCAGTGCATGATCAGTCACGTGATCAGTGCATGATAGCCACGTGATCAGTGCATGATCAGCCACATGATCAGTGAATGATAGCCACGTGATCAGTGCATGATCAGCCACGTGATCAGTGCATGATCAGTCACGTGATCAGTGCATGGTCAGTCACGTGATCAGTGCATGATCAGCCACGTGATCAGTGCAAGATAGCTACGTGAACAGTGCATGCTCAGTCACGTGATAAGGGCCTGCTGAGCTGCGTGATTACTGTCTGCTCATCTGCTTGACAATTGCCAGCTGAGCTCTATGATTCCTGCCTGTCATCTGCTTGACAATTGCCAGCTGGGCTGCGTAATTCCTGCCTGCTCAGCTGCTTGATTATTGCCAGCTGAGCAGCATGGTTCCTCACAGCTGAGTTCCATGATTATTGCCTGCTGACTGTTTGATTCGTGCCTACTCAGCTCTTTGTTTATTGCCTCCAGAGGCACATGATCAGTGTATGATAGCAAACATGATCAGCGCATGATCAGTCACATGATCAGAGCCATTAAGTCACGTGATCACTACATGATAGTCATGTGATCAGTCCATGCTCAGTCACAGTATCAGTGCATGATCAGCCACGTGATCAGTGCACGATAGCCACGTAATGAGTGCATGATAGCCAGATGATCAGTGCATTATCTGTCACGTGATCAGTGTATGATCAGCCAAGTGATCAGTGCATGATAGCCACCTGATCAGTGGATGATCAGTCACGTGATCAGTGCATGGTCAGTCACGTGATCAGTGCATGATCAATCACGTGAATAGTGCATGATCAATTACGTGATCAGTGCATGATCAGTCACGTGATCAGTGCATGATCAGTCACGTGATCGGTGCATGATCAGTCATGTGATCAGTGCATGATCAGCCACGTGATCAGTGCATGATAGCCACGTGATCAGTGCATGATCAGTCACGTGATCAGTGCATGATCAGTCACGTGATCAGTGTATGATCAGCCACGTGATCAGTGCATGATCAGTCACGTGATCAGTGAATGATCAATCACGTGATCAGTGCATGATCATCCACGCGATTAGTGAATGATCAGTCACGTGATCAGTGCATGTTCAGCCACGTGATCAGTGCATGATAGCCAGTGATCAGTGCATGATTAGTCACGTGATCAGTGTGTGGTCAGCCACGTGAACAGTGCATGCTCAGTCACGTGATAAGGGCCTGCTGAGCTGCGTGATTACCGTCTGCTCATCTGCTTGACAATTGCCAGCAGAGCTGCATGATTCCTGCCTGTCATCTGCTTGACAATTGCCAGCTGTGCTGTGTAATTCCTGCCTGCTCAGCTGCTTGATTATTGCCAGCTGAGCAGCATGATTCCTCACAGCTGAGTTCCATGATTTTTGCCTGCTGACTGTTTGATTCGTGCCTACTCAGCTCTTTGTTTATTGCCTCCAGAGGCACATGATCAGTGTATGAAAGCAAACATGATCAGCGCATGATCAGTCACATGATCAGCACCATTAAGTCACGTGATCACTACATGATAGTCATGTGATCAGTCCATGCTCAGTCACGGTGTCAGTGCATGATCAGCCACGTGATCAGTGCATGATAGCCACATAATCATTGCACGATTGCCACATGATCAGTGCATGATCTTCCACGTGATCAGTACATGATAGCTATGTAATCAATGCATGATTAGTCACCTGATCTGTGCATGATCAGGCACGTGATCAGTGTATGATCAGTCACGTGGACATTGCATGATAGCCACGTGATCAGTGCATGATCAGTCACCTGATGGGTGTATGATCGGTCACGTGACCATTACATAGTAGCTTCATGATCATTGCATGATCAGCCACGTGATCAGTGAATGATAGCCACGTGATCAGGGCATGATCAGTCACGTGATCAGTGTATGATCAGTCACGTGATCAGTGCATGATAGCCACGTGATCAGTGCATGATCAGTCACGTGATCAGTGCATGATCAGTCACGTGATCAGTGCATGATAGCCACGTGATCAGTGCATGATCAGCCAAGTGATCAGTGCATGATCAGCCACGTGATCAGTGCATGATCTGTCACATGATTAGTGCATGATCAGCCACATGATCAGTGCATGGGCAGTCACGTGATCAGTGCATGATTAGACGTGATCAGTGCATGTTCAGTCTCGTGGTCAGTGCATGATAGCCACGTGAGCAGTGCATGATCAGCCACCAGATGGGTGCATGATCAGTCACGTGACCTGTGCATGGTATCCAAAAGTTCAGTGCATGACCAGCCATGTGATCAGTGCATGATAGCCACGTGATCAGTGCATGATCAGTCATGTGATACGTGCGTGATCAGCCACGTGATCAGTGCATGATCAGTCACGTGATCAGTGCAGGATTAATTACGTGATCAGTGCATGATCAGTCACGTGACCAGTACATGGTAGCTGCGTGATCATTGTATGACCAGCCAAGTGATAAGTGAATGATAGCCACGTGATGAGTGCATGATCAGTCACGTGATCAGTGCATGATCAGTCACGTGATCAGTGCCTGATCAGCCACAGGATCAGTGCATGATCAGTACGTCATCAGTGCATGTTCAGTCACCTGACCGGTACATGGTAGCTACGTGATCATTGCATGATCAGCCACGTATCAGTGCATGATAGCCACAAGATCAGTGCATGATCAGTTACGTGATCAGTGCATGACTATTCACGTGTTCAGTGCATGATCAGACACGTGATCAGTGTATGATAGCCACGTGATCAGTGCATGATCAGCCACGTGATACGTGTGTGATCAGCCACGTGATCAGTGCATGATGAGTCAGGTGATCAGTGCAGGATTAATCACGTGATCAGTGCATGATCAGTCACGTGACCAGTACATGGTAGCTACGTGAACATTGCATGATCAGCCAGGTGAGCAGTGCATGATAGCCACGTGATATGTGCATGATCAGCCACGTGAGCAGAGCATGATCAGTCACTTGATCAGTGCATGAGTGCCACGTGATCAGTGCATGATCAGCCACGTGACAGTGTGTGATAAGCCACGTGAACATTGCATGTTCAGCCACGTGATCAGTGCATGATAGCCACGTGATCAGTGCATGATCAGCTACGTGAACAGTGTATGATCAGCCACGTGAGCAGTGCATGATCAGCCACGTGAACAGTGTATGATCAGCCACGTGATCAGTGCATGATATCCACGTGATCAGTGCATAATGAGTCTCGTGAACAGTGCATGATCAGTCACGTGATCAGTGCATGATCAGTCACGTGATCAGTGCATGGTCAGTCACGTGACCAATATACGGTAGCTACGTGAACATTGCATGATCAGCCATGTGATCTGTGCATGATAGCCACGTGATAACTGCATGATAGCCACTCGATCAGTGAATGATAGCCACGTGATCAGTGCATGATCAGTCACGTGATCAGTGCATCATCAGTCACGTGACCAGTGGATGATCAGCCTCGTGATCAGTGCATGATCAGCCACATGATCAGTGCATGATCAATTACGTAATCAGTGCATGATCAGTCACGTGACCAGTATATGGTAGCTAGGTGATCATTGCATGATCAGCCACATGAGCCGTGCATGATAGCCACGAGATCAGTGCATGATCAGTCACGTGATCAGTGCATGATCACTCACTGAACAGTGCATGATAAGTCAATTGATCAGTGCATAATCAATTACGTGATCAGTGCATGATCACTCACGTGACCAGTACATGGTAGCTACGTGATCATTGCATGAACAGCCGCGTGAGCAGTGCATGATAGCCACGTGATCAGTGCATGATCTGTCACATGATCAGTGTATGATCATCCGGGTGATCAGTGCATGGGCAGTCATGTGATCAGTGCATGATATAGACGTGATCAGTGCATGATCAGCCACGTGATCAGTGCATGATCAGACACGAGATCAGTGCATGACCAGGCACGTGATCAGTGTATGTCCAGCCAAGTGATCAGTGCATGATAGCCACGTGATCAGTGCATGATCAGTCACGTGATCATTGCATGATCAGTTACGTGATCAGTGTATGATCAGCCACGTGATCAGTGCATGATCAGCCACATGATCAGTGCATGATCAATTACGTGATCAGTGCATGATCAGTCACGTGACCAGTACATGGTAGCTACGTGATCATTGCCAGATCAGCCACGTGAGCAGTGCATGATAGCCACGTGATCAGTGCATGATCAGCCATGTGATCAGTGCATGATCAGTGACGTGATCAGTGCATGGTCAGTCATGTGATCAGTGCATTATCATCCACGTGATCAGTGCATGTGAGTCATGTAGTCAATGCATGATAGCGCCATGATCAGTGCACGATCAGTCCCGTGATGAGTGTATGATCAGCCAAGTGATCAGTGAAAGATAGCTACGTGATAAGTGCATGATCAGTCACATGATAAGTGCATGATCAGTCACGTGATAGGTGTGTGATCAGTCATGTGAGCAGTGCATGCTCAGTCACGTGATCAGGGCCTGCTGAGCTGCGTGATTACTGTCTGCTCATCTGCTTGACAATTTCCAGTTGAGCTGCACGATTCCTGCCTCTCATCTCCTTGACAATTGCCACCCGTGCTACGTAATTCCTGCCTGCTCATCTACTTGATTATTGCCAGCTGAGCAGCATGATTTCTCAGAGCTGAGTTCCATGATTTTAGCCTGCTGACTGATTCCTGCCTACTCAGCTCTATGTTCATTGCCTCCAGAGGCACATGATCAGTGTGTGACACCAAACATGATCAGCATATGATCAGTCACATGATCAATGCATGATAAGCCAGGTGATCAGTGCATGATGAATTATGTGATCAGTGCATGATCAGTCATGTGACCAGTACATGGTAGCTGCGTGATCATTGCATGATCAGCCACGTGAACAGTGCATGATAGCCACGTGATCAGTGCATGATCAGTCACGTGATCTGTGCATGATCAGTCACTTGATCTGTGCATGATCAGTCACGTGATCAGTGCATGATAAGCCACGTGGTCAGTGCATGATCAGTCACGTGACCAGTACATGGTAGCTACGTGATCATAGCATGAGCAGCCACGTGATCTGTGCATGATTGCCACGTGATCAGTCACATGATACGTGTGTGATCAGCCACGTGACCAGTGCATGGTATCAGTGCATGATAGCCACGTGATCAGTGCATGATCAGTCACGTGAGCAGTGCATGATCAGTCACGTGATCATTGCATGATCAGCCACGTGATCTGTGCATGATAGCCACGTGATCAGTGCATGATCAGTCACATGATACGTGTGTGATCAGCCACGTGACCATTGCATGGTATCAGTGCATGATAGCCACGTGATCAGTGCATGATCAGCCACGTGATCAGTGCATGTTCAGTCACGTGATCAGTGCATGATCAGCCACGTGATCAGTGCATGATCAGTCACGTGACCAGTACATGGTAGCTACGTGATCATTGCATGATCAGCCACGTGATCTGTGCATGATAGCAACGTCATCAGTGCATGATCAGTCACGTGATACGTGTGTGATCAGCCACGTGACCAGTGCATGATATCAGTGCATGATCAGCCACGTGATCAGTGCATGATCAGTCACGTGACCAGTACATATTAGCTAAGTTATCATTGCATGATAGCCACGTGATCAGTGCATGATCAGTCACGTGATACATGTGTGATTAGCCACGTGATCAGTGCATGATATCCACGTGATCAGTGCAGGATAGCCACGTGATCACTTCATGATTAGTCATGTGATCTGTACATGATCAGTCAAGTGATACGTGTCTGATCAGCCACCGGATCAGTGGGTGATGCGCCACGTGATCAGTGCAGGATCAATTACGTGATCAGTGCATGATCAGTCACGAGACCAGTACATGGTTGCTACGTGATCGTTGCATGATCAGCCAAGTGAGCAGAGCATGATAGCCACGTGATCAGTGCATTATCAATCACATGATGAGTACATGGTCAGTCACGTGAACAGTGCATGATCATTTACGTGATCTGTGCATGATCAGTCACGTGACCAGTATATGGTTGCTTCGTGATCATTCCATGAAGAACCACGTGAGCAGTGCATGATAGCCACGTGATGTGTGCATGATGAATTACGTGAGCAGCGTATGATCAGCCACGTGATCAGTGCATGAGTGCCACGTGATCCGTGCATGATATGTCACGTGACAGGTGTGTGATCAGCCACGTGAACAGTGCATGTTCAGCCACGTATTCAGTGAATGATAGCTAAGTGATCAGTGCATGATCAGTTACGTGAGCAGTGTATGATCAGCCACGTGATCAGTGCATGGTCAGACACGTGAACACTGTATGATCAGCCACGTGATCAGTGCATGATATCCAAGTGATCAGTGCATGATCAATCACGTGATCAGTGTATGATCAGCCACGTGAACAGTGCATGCTCAGTCACGTGATCAGGGCCTGCTGAGCTGCGTGATTACTGTCTGCTCATCTGCTTGACAACTGCCAGCTGAGCTGCACGATTCTTGCCTGTCATCTGCTTGTCAATTGCCAGCTGTGCTGCGTAATTCCTGCCTGCTCAGCTGCTTGATTATTGCCAGCTGAGCAGCATGATTCCTCACACCTGAGTTCCATGATTATTGCCTGCTGACTGTTTGATTCGTGCCTACTCAGCTCTTTGTTTATTGCCTCCAGAGGCACATGATCAGTGTATGATAGCAAACATGATCAGCGCATGATCAGTCACATGATCAGCGCCATTAAGTCACGTGATCACTACATGATAGTCATGTGATCAGTCCATGCTCAGTCACGGTATCAGTGCATGATCAGCCACGTGATCAGTGCATGATCTGTCACATGATTAGTGTATGATCATCCACGTGATCAGTGCATGGGCAGTCATGTACTCAGTGGATGATATAGACGTGATCAGTGCATGATCAGTCTCGTGATCAGTGCATGATAGCCACGTGATCAGTGCATGATCAGTCACCTGATGGGTGTATGATCATTCACGTGACCTGTACATGGTAGCTACATGATCATTGCATGATCAGCCACGTGAGTAGTGCACGATAGCCACGTGATCACTGCATGATCAGTCACGTGATCAGTGCATGATCAGTCATGTGACCAGTACATGGTAGCTGCGTGATCATCGCATGATCAGCCACGAGAGCAGTGCATGATAGCCACGTGATCAGTGCATGATCAGTCACGTGATCTGTGCATGATCAGTCACGTGATCTGTGCATGATCAGTCACGTGATCAGTGCATGATCAATTACCTGAGCAGTGCATGATCAGTCACGTGACCAGTGCATGGTAGCTACGTGATCATTGCATGATCAGCCACGTGAGCAGTGTATGATAGCCACGTGGTCAGTGCATGATCAGCCACGTGATCAGTGCATGATCAGTCACGTGATCAGTGCATGATCAGCCACGTGATCAGTGCATGATCAGTCACGTGACCAGTACATGGTAGCTACGTGATCATGGCATGTTCAGCCACGTGATCTGTGCATGATAGCCACGTGATCAGTGCATGATTATTCAAATGATACGTGTGTGATCAGCCACGTGACCAGAGCATGATATCAGTGCATGATAGCCACGTGATCAGTGCATGATCAGCCACGTGATCAGTGCATGATCAGCCACGTGATCAGTGCATGATCAGTCCGTGATCAGTGCATGATCAGCCACGTGATCAGTGCATGATCAGTCACGTGACCAGTACATGGTAGCTACGTGATCAGTGCATGATCAGCCACGTGATCTGTGCATGATAGCCACGTGATCAGTGCATGATCAGTCACGTGATATGTGTGTGATCAGCCACGTGACCAGTGCATGATATCAGTGCATGATCAGCCACGTGATCAGTGCATGATGAGTCACATGACCAGTACATGGTAGCTACGTGATCATTGCATGATCAGCCACGTGATCAGTGCATGATCAGTCATGTGATACATGTGTGATCAGCCACTTGATCAGTGCATGATATCCACGTGATCAGTACAGGATAGCCACATGTTCACTTCATGATTAGTCACGTGATCTGTACATGATCAGTCACGTGATACGTGTCTGATCAGCCACCGAATCGGTGCGTGATGCGCCACGTTATCAGTGCAGGATCAATTAAGTGATCAGTGCATGATCAGTCACGAGACCAGTACATGGTTGCTCCGTGATCGTTGCATAATCAACCACGTGAGCAGAGCATGATAGCCACGTGATCAGTGCATTATCAATCATATGATCATTCCATGACGAGCCACGTGAGCAGTGCATGATAGCCACGTGATGTGTGCATGATGAATTACGTGAGCAGAGTATGATCAGCCACGTGATCAGTGCATGAGTGCCACGTGATCAGTGCATGACATGTCACGTGTCAGGTGTGTGATCAGCCACGTGAACAGTGCATGTTCAGCCACGTATTCAGTGCATGATAGCCACGTGATCAGTGCATGATCAGTTATGTGAGCAGTGTATGATCAGCCACGTGATCAGTGCATGATCTGTCACATGATTAGTGTATGATCATCCACGTGATCAGTGCATGGGCAGTCATATGATCAGTGCATGCTATAGACGTGATCAGTGCATGATCAGTCTCGTGATCAGTGCATGATAGCCCCGTGATCAGTGCATGATCCCTCACCTGATGGGTGTATGGTCAGTCACGTGACCGGTACATGGTACCTACATGATCATTGCATGATCAGCCACGTGTGTAGTGCATGATATCCAGGTGATCAGTGCATGATCTGTGACGTGATCAGTGCATGAGCAGTCATGTAATCTGTGCATGACCAGGCACGTGATCAGTGTATGACCAGCCACGTGGTTAGTGCATGATAAATCACGTGATCAGTGCATGATCAGCCACATGATCAGTGCATGATCAATTACATCATCAGTGCATGATCAGGCACGTGACCAGTACATGGTAGCTGCGTGATCAGTGTATGACCAGCCAAGTGATCAGTGCATGATAGCCACGTGATCAGTGCATGATCAGTCACGTGATCAGTGCATGATCAGTCACTTGATCAGTGCATGATCAGTCACGTGATCAGTGCATGATCAGTCACCTGACCAGCACATGGTAGCTGCGTGAACATTTCATGATCAGCCACGTTAGCAGTGCATGATAGCCACGTGATCAGTGCTTGATCAGCCACGTGATCAGTGCATGATCAATTACGTGATCAGTGCAAGATCAGTCTCGTGACCAGTACATGGTAGCTACGTGATCATTGCATGATCAGCCACGTGATCAGTGCATGACAGCCACCTGATCAGTGCATGATAGCCACTTGATCAGTGCATGATCAGTCACGTGATACGTGTATGATCAGCCACGTGATCAGTGCATGATATCCATGTGATCAGTGAATGATAGCCACGTGATCAGTGCATGATAACCACGTGATCAGTGCATGATCAGTCACGTGATACGTGGGTGATCAGCCACGTGATCAGTGCATGATGAGTCAGGTGATCAGTGCAGGATTAATTACGTGATCAGTGCATGATCAGTCACGTGACCAGTACATGGTTGCTACGTGATCATTGCATGATCAGCCACGTGAGAAGTGCATGATAGCCATTTGATCAGTGCGTGATCAGTCACGTGATCAGTACATGATCAGTCACGTGAACAGTGCATGATAATTTACGTGATCTGTGCATGATCAGTCACGTGACCAGTATATGGTAGCTACGTGAACATTGCATGACCAGCCAGGTGAGAAGTGCATGATAGCCACCTGATGTGTGCATGATCAGTTACGTGAGCAGAATATGATCAGCCACGTGATCAGTGCATGAGTGCCACGTGATCAGTGCATGATCAGTCACGTGACAGGTGTGTGATAAGCCACGTGAACAGTGCATGTTCATCCACGTGATCAGTGCATGATATCCACGTGATCAGTGCATGATCAGTTACATGAACAGTGCATGATTAGTCACGTGATCAGTGCATGATCAGCCACGTGATCAGTGCATGATAGCCACGTGATCAGTGCATGATCAGTCTCGGGAACAGTGCATGATCAGTCACGTGATCAGGGTGTGATCAGCCACGTGATCCGTGCATGATAGCCACTTGATCAGTGAATGATAGCCACGTGATCAGTGCATGATAACCACGTGATCAGTGCATGATCAGTCAAGTGATCAGTGCCCGAAGAGTCACGTGATCAGTGCATGATGAGCCGCGTGATCAGTGCATGATCAGTCACGTGATCTTGCATGATCAGTCACGTGATCTGTGCATTATCAGTCACGTGATCAGTGCATGATCAGTTACCTGATCAGTGCATGATCAGTTACGTGACCGGTGCATGGTAGCTAGGTGACCATTGCATGATCAGCCACGTGATCAGTGCATGATAGCCACGTGATCAGTGCATGATCAGTCACGTGATCTTGCATGATCAGTCACGTGATCTCTGCATTATAAGTCACGTGATCAGTGCATGATCAGTTACCTGATCAGTGCATGATCAGTTACGTGATCAGTGCATGGTAGCTACGTGACCATTGCATGATCAGCCACGTGAGCAGAGCATGATAGCCACGTGATCAGTGCATGATAGCCACGTGATCAGTGCATGATCAGTCAAGTGATACGTGTGTGATCAGCCACGTGATGAGTGCATGTTATCCACGTGATCAGTGCAGGATAGCCACGTGATCACTTCATGATTATTTACGTGATCTGTACATGATCAGTCACGTGATAAGTGTGTGATCAGCCACCGGATCAGTGCGTGATGAGCCATGTGATCAGTGCAGGATCAATTATGTGATCAGTCACATGACCAGTATATGGTTGCTACGTGATCATTGCGTGATCAGCCACGTGATCAGGACATGATAGCCACGTGATCAGTGCATGATAGCCACGTGATCAGTGCATGAGAGCCACGTGATCAGTGCATGATCAGTCACGCGATACATGTGTGATCAGCCACGTGATCAGTGCATGATGAGCCACGTGATCAGTGCAGGATTAATTACGTGATCAGTGCATGATCAGTCACGTGACCAGTACATGGTTGCTACGTGATCCTTGCCTGATCAGCCACGTGAGCAGAGCATGATAGCCACGTGATCAGTGCATGATCAGTCACGTGATCAGTACATGATCAGTCACTTGAACAGTGCATGATCATTGACGTGATCTATGCATGATCAGTCACGTGACCAGTATATGGTAGCTACGTGATCATTCCTTGAAGAGCCACGTGAGCAGTGCATGATAGCCACGTGATGTGTTCATGATCAGTTACGTGAGCAGAGTATGATCAGCCACGTGATCGGTGCATGAGTGCCACATGATCAGTGCATGATATGTCACGTGACTGGTGTGTGATCAGCCACGTGAACAGTGCATGTTCAGCCACGTGATCAGTGCATGATAGCCACGTGATCAGTGCATGATCAGTTACCTGAGCAGTGTATGATCAGCCAAGTGATCAGTGCATGGTCAGACACGTGAACAGTGTATGATCAGCCACGTGATCAGTGCATGATATACAAGTGATTAGTGCATGATCATCACGTGATCAGTGTATGATCAGCCACGTGAACAGTGCATGCTCAGTCACGTGATCAGGGCCTCCTGAGCTGCGTGATTACTGTCTGCTCATCTGCTTGACAATTGCCAGCTGAGCTGCACGATTCCTGCCTGTCATCTGCTTGACAATTGCCAGCTGTGCTGCGTAATTCCTGCCTGCTCAGCTGCTTGATTATTGCCAGCTGAGCAGCATGATTCCTCACAGCTGAGTTCCATGATTATTGCCTGCTGACTGTTTGATTCGTGCCTACTCAGCTCTTTGTTTATTGCCTCCAGAGGCACATGATCAATGTATGATAGCAAACATGATCAGCGCATGATCAGTCACATGATCAGAGCCATTAAGTCACGTGATCACTACATGATACTCATGTGATCAGTCCATGCTCACTCACGGTATCAGTGCATGATCAACCACGTGATCAGTGCACGATAGCCAGGTAATAAGTGCATGATAGCCAGATGATCAGTGCATTATCTGTCACGTGATCAGTGTATGATCAGCCAAATAATCAGTGCATGATAGCCAACTGATCAGTGGATGATCAGTCACGTGATCAGTGCATGGTCAGTCACTTGATCATTGCATGATCAGCCAGGTGAATAGTGCATGATCAATTACGTGATCGGTGCATGATCAGTCAGGTGATCAGTACATGATCAGTCACGTGAACAGTGCATGATCAGTCATGTGATCAGTGTATGACCAGCCAAGTGATCAGTGCATGATAGCCACGTGATCAGTGCATGATCAGTCACGTGATCAGTGCATGATCAGTCACGTGATCAGTGTATGATCAGCCACGTGATCAGTGCATGATCAGCCAAATGATCAGTGAATGATCAATTACCTGATCAGTGCATGATCAGCCACGTGATCAGTGAATGATCAGTCACGTGATCAGTGCATGGTCAGTCACGTGATCAGTGCATGATATAGACGTGATCATTGCATGATCAGTCTCATGATCAGTGCATGATAGCCAAGTGATCAGTGCATGATCAGTCACCTGATGGGTGTATGATCATTCACGTGACCTGTACATGGTAGCTACATTATCATTGCATGATCAGCCACGTGAGTAGTGCATGATAGCCACGTGATCACTGCATGATAAGTCACGTGATCAGTCATGTGACCAGTACATGGTAGCTGCGTGATCATCGTATGATCAGCCACGTGAGCAGTGCATGATAGCCACGTGATCAGTGCATGATCAGACACGTGATCAGTGCATGATCAGTCACGTGATCAGTGCATGATAGCCAGGTGATCATGGCATGATAGCCACGTGATCAGTGCATGATCAGTCACGTGATCAGTGCATGGTCAGTCACGTGATCAGTGCATGATCATCCACGTGATCAGTGCATGTGGAGTCACGTAATCAATGCATGATAGCGCCTTGATCAGGGCATGATCAGTCCCGTGATGAGTGTATGATCAACCAAGTGATCAGTGCAAGATAGCTACGTGATCAGTGCATGATCAGTCATATGATCAGTGCATGATTAGCCACGTGATCAGTGCATGATAGCCACGTGATCAGTGCATACTATTACGTGAACAATGCATGTGCAATCACGTGATCAGTGCATAAGAGCCACGTGATCAGTGCATGATCATTCACGTGATAGGTGTGTGATCAGCCATGTGAACAGTGCATGCTCAGTCACGATATCAAGGCCTGCTGAGCTGCGTGATTACTGTCTGCTCATCTGCTTGACAATTTCCAGCTGAGCTGCATGATTCCTGCCTGCCATCTCCTTGACAATTGTCACCTGTGCTGCGTAACTCCTGCCTGCTCATTTATGTGATTATTGCCAGCTGAGCAGCATGATTTCTCAGAGCTGAGTTCCATGATTATAGCCTGCTGACTGTTTCCTGCCTACTCAGCTCTATGTTCTTTGCCTCCAGAGGCACATGATCACTCTGTGACTCCAAACATGATCAGCACATGATCAGTCATATGATCAATGCATGATAAGCCAGGTGATCAGTGCATGATCAATTACGTGATCAGTGCATGATCAGTCATGTGACCAGTACATGGTAGCTGCGTGATCATTGCATGATCAGCCAAGTGAGCAGTGCATGATAGCCACGTGATCAGTTCATGATCAGTCACGTGATCAGTGCATGATCACTCACGTTAACAGTGCATGACAAGTCACCTGATCAGTGCATGATCAGTCACGTGATCAGTACATGACCAGTCACGTGAACAGTGCGTGATCGTTTACGTGATCTGTGCATGATCAGTCACGTGACCAGTATATGGTAGCTACGTGATCATTCCATGACCAGCCACGTGAGCAGTGCATGATAGAAACGTGATGTGTGCATGATGAGTTACGAGAGCAGAGTATGATCAGCCACGTGATCAGTGCATGAGTGCCACGTGATCAGTGCATGATATGTCACGTGACAGGTGTGTGATCAGCCACGTGAACAGTGCATGTTCAGCCACGTGATCAGTGCATGATAGCCACGTGATCAGTGCATGATCCGTTACGTGAGCAGTGTATGATCAGCCACGTGGGCAGTGCATGGTCAGACACGAGAACAGTGCATGATCAGCCACGTGATCAGTGCATGATATCCAAGTGTTCAGTGCATGATCAATCACGTGATCAGTGTATGATCAGCCACGTGAACAGTGCATGCTCAGTCACGTGATCAGGGCCTCCTGAGCTGCGTGATTACTGTCTGCTCATCTGCTTGACAATTGCTAGCTGAGCTGCACGATTCCTGCCTGTCATCTGCTTGACAATTGCCAGCTGTGCTGCGTAATTCTTGCCTGCTCAGCTGCTTGATTATTGCCAGCTGAGCAGCATGATTCCTCACACCTGAGTTCCATGATTATTGCCTGCTGACTGTTTGATTCGTGCCTACTCAGCTCTTTGTTTATTGCCTCCAGAGGCACATGATCAGTGTATGATAGCAAACATGATCAGCGCATGATCAGTCACATGATCAGCGCCATTAAGTCACGTGATCACTACAGGATAGTCATGTGATCAGTCCATGCTCAGTCACAGTATCAGTGCATGATCAGCCACGTGATCAGTGCATGATCTGTCACATAATTAGTGTATGATCATCCACGTGATCAGTGCATGGGTAGTCATGTGATCAGTGCATGATATAGACGTGATCAGTGCATGATCAGTCTCATGATCAGTGCATGATAGCCACGTGATCAGTGCATGATCAGTCACCTGATGGGAGTATGATCATTCACGTGACCTGTACATGGTAGCTACATGATCATTGCATGATCAGCCACGTGAGTAGTGCATGATAGCCACGTGATCACTGCATGATCAGTCACGTGATCAGTGCATGATCAGTCATGTACCAGTACATGGTAGCTGCGTGATCATGCATGATCAGCCACGTGAGCAGTGCATGATAGCCACGTGATCAGTGCATGATCAGACACGTGATCAGTGCATGATCAGTCACGTGATCAGTGCATGATCAGTCACGTGATCAGTACATGATAGCCAGGTGATCATGGCATGATAGCCACGTGATCAGTGCATGATCAGCCACGTGATCAGTGCATGGTCAGTCACGTGATCAGTGCATGATCATCCACGTGATCAGTGCATGATGAGTCATGTAATCAATGCATGATAGCGCCTTGATCAGTGCATGATCAGTCCCGTGATCAGTGTATGATCAGCCAAGTGATCAGTGCAAGATAGCTACGTGATCAGTGCATGATCAGTCATATGATCAGTGCATGATTAGCCACGTCATCAGTGCATGATAGCCACGTGATCAGTGCATACTATTACGTGAACAATGCATGCGCAATCACATGATCAGTGCATAAGTGCCACGTGATCAGTGCATGATCATTCACGTGATAGGTGTGTGATCAGCCATGTGTACAGTGCATGCTCAGTCACGATATCAAGGCCTGCTGAGCTGCGTGATTACTGTCTGCTCATCTGCTTGACAATTTCCAGCTGAGCTGCACGATTCCTGCCTGCCATCTCCTTGACAATTGCCACCTGTGCTGCGTAATTCCTGCCTGCTCATTTATTTGATAATTGCCAGCTGAGCAGCATGATTTCTCAGAGCTGAGTTCCATGATTATAGCCTGCTGACTGTTTCCTGCCTACTCAGCTCTATGTTCTTTGCCTCCAGAGGCACATGATCACTGTGTGACTCCAAACATGATCAGCACATGATCAGTCATATGATCAATGCATGATAAGCCAGGTGATCAGTGCATGATCAATTACGTGATCAGTGCATGATCAGTCATGTGACCAGTACATGGTAGCTGCGTGATCATTGCATGATCAGCCATGTGAGCAGTGCATGATAGCCACGTGATCAGTGCATGATCAGTCACGTGATCAGTACATGACCAGTCACGTGAACAGTGCGTGATCGTTTACGTGATCTGTGCATGATCAGTCACGTGACCAGTATATGGTAGCTACGTGATCATTCCATGACCAGCCACGTGAGCAGTGCATGATAGAAACGTGATGTGTGCATGATGAGTTACGAGAGCAGAGTATGATCAGCCACGTGATCAGTGCATGAGTGCCACGTGATCAGTGCATGATATGTCACGTGACAGGTGTGTGATCAGCCACGTGAACAGTGCATGTTCAGCCACGTGATCAGTGCATGATAGCCACGTGATCAGTGCATGATCCGTTACGTGAGCAGTGTATGATCAGCCACGTGGGCAGTGCATGGTCAGACACGAGAACAGTGCATGATCAGCCACGTGATCAGTGCATGATATCCAAGTGTTCAGTGCATGATCAATCACGTGATCAGTGTATGATCAGCCACGTGAACAGTGCATGCTCAGTCACGTGATCAGGGCCTGCTGAGCTGCGTGATTACTGTCTGCTCATCTGCTTGACAATTGCCAGCTGAGCTGCACGATTCCTGCCTGTCATCTGCTTGACAATTGCCAGCTGTGCTGCGTAATTCTTGCCTGCTCAGCTGCTTGATTATTGCCAGCTGAGCAGCATGATTCCTCACACCTGAGTTCCATGATTATTGCCTGCTGACTGTTTGATTCGTGCCTACTCAGCTCTTTGTTTATTGCCTCCAGAGGCACATGATCAGTGTATGATAGCAAACATGATCAGCGCATGATCAGTCACATGATCAGCGCCATTAAGTCACGTGATCACTACAGGATAGTCATGTCATCAGTCCATGCTCAGTCACAGTATCAGTGCATGATCAGCCACGTGATCAGTGCATGATCTGTCACATGATTAGTGTATGATCATCCACGTGATCAGTGCATGGGTAGTCATGTGATCAGTGCATGATATAGACGTGATCAGTGCATGATCAGTCTCATGATCAGTGCATGATAGCCACGTGATCAGTGCATGATCAGTCACCTGATGGGTGTATGATCATTCACGTGACCTGTACATGGTAGCTACATGATCATTGCATGATCAGCCACGTGAGTAGTGCATGATAGCCACGTGATCACTGCATGATCAGTCACGTGATCAGTGCATGATCAGTCATGTACCAGTACATGGTAGCTGCGTGATCATCGCATGATCAGCCACGTGAGCAGTGCATGATAGCCACGTGATCAGTGCATGATCAGACACGTGATCAGTGCATGATCAGTCACGTGATCAGTGCATGATCAGTCACGTGATCAGTACATGATAGCCAGGTGATCATGGCATGATAGCCAAGTGATCAGTGCATGATCAGTCACGTGATCAGTGCATGGTCAGTCACGTGATCAGTGCATGATCATCCACGTGATCAGTGCATGTGGAGTCATGTAATCAATGCATGATAGCGCCTTGATCAGGGCATGATCAGTCCCGTGATGAGTGTATGATCAGCCAAGTGATCAGTGCAAGATAGCTACGTGATCAGTGCATGATCAGTCATATGATCAGTGCATGATTAGCCACGTCATCAGTGCATGATCAGCCACGTGATCAGTGCATACTATTACGTGAACAATGCATGCGCAATCACATGATCAGTGCATAAATGCCACGTGATCAGTGCATGATCATTCACGTGATAGGTGTGTGATCAGCCATGTGTACAGTGCATGCTCAGTCACGATATCAAGGCCTGCTGAGCTGCGTGATTACTGTCTGCTCATCTGCTTGACAATTTCCAGCTGAGCTGCACGATTCCTGCCTGCCATCTCCTTGACAATTGCCACCTGTGCTGCGTAATTCCTGCCTGCTCATTTATTTGATAATTGCCAGCTGAGCAGCATGATTTCTCAGAGCTGAGTTCCATGATTATAGCCTGCTGACTGTTTCCTGCCTACTCAGCTCTATGTTCATTGCCTCCAGAGGCACATGATCACTGTGTGACTCCAAACATGATCAGCACATGATCAGTCATATGATCAATGCATGATAAGCCAGGTGATCAGTGCATGATCAATTACGTGATCAGTGCATGATCAGTCATGTGACCAGTACATGGTAGCTGCGTGATCATTGCATGATCAGCCATGTGAGCAGTGCATGATAGCCACGTGATCAGTGCATGATCAGTCACGTGATCAGTGCATGATCACTCACGTTAACAGTGCATGATAAGTCACCTGATCAGTGCATGATCAGTCACGTGATCAGTACATGACCAGTCACGTGAACAGTGCGTGATCGTTTACGTGATCTGTGCATGATCAGTCACGTGACCAGTATATGGTAGCTACGTGATCATTCCATGACCAGCCACGTGAGCAGTGCATGATAGAAACGTGATGTGTGCATGATGAGTTACGAGAGCAGAGTATGATCAGCCACGAGATCAGTGCATGAGTGCCAAGTGATCTGTGCATGATATGTCACGTGACAGGTGTGTGATCAGCCACGTGAACAGTGCATGTTCAGCCACGTGATCAGTGCATGATAGCCACGTGATCAGTGCATGATCAGTTACGTGAGCAGTGTATGATCAGCCACGTGGGCAGTGCATGGTCAGACACGTCAACAGTGTATGATCAGCCACGTGATCAGTGCATGGTATCCAAGTGATCAGTGCATGATCAATCACGTGATCAGTGTATGATCAGCCACGTGATCAGTGCATGATCATTCACGTGATAGGTGTGTGATCAGCCATGTGAACAGTGCATGCTCAGTCACGTGATCAGGGCCTTCTGAGCTGCGTGATTACTGTCTGCTCATCTGCTTGACAATTGCCAGCTGAGCTGCACGATTCCTGCCTGTCATCTCCTTGACAATTGCCACCTGTGCCGCATAATTCCTGCCTGCTCTTCTACTTGATCATTGCCAGCTGAGCAGCATAATTTCTCAAAGCTTAGTTCCATGATTATAGCCTGCTGACTGATTCCTGCCTACTCAGCTCTTTATTCATTGCCTGCAGAGGCACATGATCAGTGTGTGACACCAAACATGATCAGCACATGATCAGTCACATGATCAATGCATGATAAGCCAGGTGATCAGTGCATGATCAATTACGTGATCAGTGCATGATCAGTCATGTGACCAGTATATTGTAGCTGCGTGATCATTGCATGATCAGCAACATGAGCAGTGCATGATAGCCACGTGATCAGTGCAGGATAGCCACGTGATCACTTCATGATTAGTCATGTGATCTGTACATGATCAGTCAAGTGATACGTGTCTGATCAGCCACCGGATCAGTGCGTGAAGAGCCACGTGATCAGTGTAGGATCAATTACGTGATCAGTGCATGATCAGTCACGTGATCAGTGCATGATCTGTCACGTGTCCAGTGTATGATATCCACGTGAACAGTTCTTGCACAGTCATGTGATCAGTGCATGATACCTAAGTTATCAGTGCCTGATCAGCCACGTGATCAGTGCAAGGCCGCCCCGGGATGAGTGCATGATTAGTTAGGTGATCAATGTATGATTACCCATATGATCAGTGCATGATCAGCCACGTGATCAGTGCATGATCAGTCACGCGATCATGGTATGAGGTGTCATGTGATCAGTGCATGATATCCAAGTGATCAGTGCATTATCATCACGTGATCAGTGTATGATCAGCCACGTGAAAAGTGGATGCTCAGTCACGTGATCAGGGCCTGCTGAGCTACGTGATTACTGTCTGCTCATCTGCTTGACAATTGCCAGGAGAGCTGCACGATTCCTGCCTGTCATCTGCTTGACAATTGCCAGCTGTGCTGTGTAATTCCTGCCTGCTCAGCTGCTTGATTATTACCAGCTGAGCAGCATGATTCCTCACAGCTGAGTTCCATGATTATTGCCTGCTGACTGTTTGATTCGTGACTACTCAGCTCTTTGTTTATTGCCTCCAGAGGCACATGATCAGTGTATGATAGCAAACATGATCAGCGCATGATCAGTCACATGCTCAGAGCCATTAAGTCACGTGATCACTACATGATACTCATGTGATCAGTCCATGCTCAGTCACGGTATCAGTGCATGATCAGCCACGTGATCAGTGCATGATCTGTCACATGATTAGTGTATGATCATCCACGTGATCAGTGCATGGGCAGTCATGTGATCAGTGCATGATTTAGACGTGATCAGTGCATGATCAATCTCGTGATCAGTGCATGATAGCCACCTGATCAGTGCATGATCAGTCACCTGATGGGTGTATGATCATTCACGTGACCTGTACATGGTAGCTACATGAACATTGCATGATCAGCCACGTGAGTAGTGCATGATAGCCACGTGATCACTGCATGATCAGTCACGTGATCAGTGCATGATCAATCATGTGACCAGTACATGGTAGCTGCGTGATCATCGCATGATCAGCCACGTGAGAAGTGCATGATAGCCACGTGATCAGTGCATGATCAGACACGAGATCAGTGCATGACCAGGCACGTGATCAGTGTATGTCCAGCCAAGTGATCAGTGCATGATCAGTCACATGATCAGTGCATGATTAGTCACGTGATAGGTGTGTGATCAGCCACGTGAACAGTGCATGCTCAGTCACGTGATCAGGGCCTGCTGAGCTGCGTGATTACTGTCTGCTCATCTGCTTGACAATTTCCAGCTGAGCTGCACGATTCCTGCCTGTCATCTCCTTGACAATTGCCACCTGTGCTGCGTAATTCCTGCTTGCTCATCTACTTGATTATTGGCAGCTGAGCAGCATGATTTCTCAGAGGTGAGTTCCATGATTATAGCCTGCTGACTGATTCCTGCCTACTCAGCTCTATGTTCATTGCCTCCAGAGGCACATGATCAGTGTATGACACCAAACATGATCAGCACATGATCAGTCACATAATCAATGCATGATAAGCCACGTGATCAGTGCATGATCAATTATATGATCAGTGCATGATCAGTCATGTGACCAGTATATGGTAGCTGCGTGATCATTGCATGATCAGCCACGTGATCAGTGCATGATAGCCACGTGATCAGTGCATGATCAGTTACCTGATCAGTGCATGCTCAGTCATGTGACCAGTGCATGTTTGCTACGTGATCATTGCATGATCAGCCACGTGATCAGTGCATGATAGCCACGTGATCAGTGCATGATAGCCACGTGATCAGTGCATGATCAGTCACGTGATACGTGTGTGATCAGCCACGTGATCAGTGCATGTTATCCACGTGATCAGTGCAGGATAGCCACGTGATCACTTCATGATTATTTACGTGATCTGTACATGATCAGTCACGTGAAACGTGAGTGATCAGCCACCGGATCAGTGCGTGATGAGCCATGTGATCAGTGCAGGATCAATTACGTGATCAGTGCATGATCAGTCACATGATTAGTGTATGATCATCCACGTGATCAGTGCATGGGCAGTCATGTGATCAGTGCATGATATAGACGTGATCAGTGCATGATCAGTCTCGTGATCAGTGCATGATAGCCACCTGATCAGTGCATGATCAGTCACCTGATGGGTGTATGATCATTCACGTGACCTGTACATGGTAGCTACATGATCATTGCATGATCAGCCACGTGAGTAGTGCATGATAGCCACGTGATCACTGCATGATCAGTCACGTGATCAGTGCATGATCAATCATGTGACCAGTACATGGTAGCTGCGTGATCATCGCATGATCAGCCACGTGAGCAGTGCATGATAGCCACGTGATCAGTGCATGATCAGACACGAGATCAGTGCATGACCAGGCACGTGATCAGTGTATGACCAGCCAAGTGATCAGTGCATGATCAGTCACATGATCAGTGCATGATTAGTCACGTGATAAGTGTGTGATCAGCCACGTGAACAGTGCATGCTCAGTCACGTGATCAGGGCCTGCTGAGCTGCGTGATTACTGTCTGCTCATCTGCTTGACAATTTCCAGCTGAGCTACACGATTCCTGCCTGTCATCTCCTTGACAATTGCCACCTGTGCTACGTAATTCCTGCCTGCTCATCTACTTGACTATTGCCAGCTGAGCAGCATGATTTCTCAGAGGTGAGTTCCATGATTATAGCCTGCTGACTGATTCCTGCCTACTCAGCTCTATGTTCATTGCCTCCAGAGGCACATGATCAGTGTGTGACACCAAACATGATCAGCACATGATCAGTCACATAATCAATGCATGATAAGCCAGGTGATCAGTGCATGATCAATTACGTGATCAGTGCATGATCAGTCATGTGACCAGTACATGGTAGCTGCGTGATCATTGCATGATCAGCCACGTGAGCAGTGCATGATAGCCACGTGATCAGTGCATGATCAGTTACCTGATCAGTGCATGCTCAGTCATGTGACCAGTGCATGTTAGCTACGTGATCATTGCATGATCAGCCACGTGATCAGTGCATTATAGCCACGTGATCAGTGCATGATAGCCACGTGATCAGTGCATGATCAGTCACGTGATCGTGTGTGATCAGCCACGTGATCAGTGCATGTTATCCAGGTGATCAGTGCAGGATAGCCACGTGATCACTACATGATTATTTACGTGATCTGTACATGATCAGTCACGTGATACGTGAGTGATCAGCCACCGGATCAGTGCGTGATGAGCCATGTGATCAGTGCAGGATCAATTACGTGATCAGTGCATGATCAGTCACATGACCAGTACATGGTTGGTACGTGATCATTGTGTGATCAGCCACGTGATCAGTGCATGATAGCCACGTGGTCACTGCATGATCAGCCACGTGATCAGTGCATGATCAGCCACGTGATCAGTGCAGGATCAGTCATGTGATACATGTGTGATCAGCCACGTGATCACTGCATGATGAGCCACGTGATCAGTGCATGATCAGCCACGTGATCAGTGCATGATCAGCCACGTGATCAGTGAATGATCAGTCACGTGATCAGTGCATGATCAGCCACGTGATCAGTGCATGTTCAGTCACGTGACCAGTACATGGTAGCTACGTGATCATTGCATGATCAGCCACGTGATCTGTGCATGATAGCCACGTGATCAGTGCATGATCAGTCACATGATACGTGTGTGATCAGTCACGTGACCAGTGCATGATATCCATGCATGATAGCCACGTGATCAGTGCATGATAGCCACGTGATCAGTGCATGATCAGTCACGTGATATGTGTATGATCAGCCACGTGATCAGTGCATGATATCCACGTGATCAGTGCAGGATAGCCACGTGATCACTTCATGATTAGTCACGTGATCTGTACATGATCAGTCACGTGATACGTGTGTGATCAGCCACCGTATCAGTGCGTGATGAGCCACGGGATCAGTGCAGGATCAATTGCGTGATCAGTGCAAGATCAGTCAGGAGACCAGTACATGGTTGCTACGTGATCAGTGCATGATCAGCCACGTGAGCAGTGCATGATAGCCACGTGATCAGTGCATGATCAGTCACGTGATCAGTACATGTTCAGTCACCTGAACAGTGTATGATCATTTACGTGATCAGTGCATGATCAGTCACGTGACCAGTATATGGTAGCTTCGTGATCATTCCATGACGAACCAGTGAGCAGTGCATGATAGCCACATGATGTGTGCTTGATTAGTTACGTGAGCAGAGTATGATCAGCCACGTGATCAGTGCATGAGTGCCACGTGATCCATGCATGATATGTCACGTGACAGGTGCATGATCAGCCACGTGAGCAGTGCATGTTCAGCCACGTATACAGTGCATGATTGCCACGTGATCAGTGCATGATCCGTTACGTGAGCAGTGTATGATCAGCCACGTGATCAGTGCATGGTCAGACACGTGAACACTGTATGATCAGCCACGTGATCAGTGCATGAGTGCCACGTGATCCGTGCATGATATGTCACGTGACAGGTGTGTGATCAGCCACGTGAGCAGTGCATGTTCAGCCACGTATTCAGTGCATGATAGCCACGTGATCAGTGCATGATCCGTTACGTGAGCAGTGTATGATCAGCCACGTGATCAGTGCATGGTCAGACACGTGAACAGTGTATGATCAGCCACGTGATCAGTGCATGATATCCAAGTGATCAGTGCATGATCAATCACGTGATCAGTGTATGAGCAGCCACGTGAACAGTGCATACTCAGTCACGTGATAAGGGCCTGCTGAGCTGCGTATTTACTGTCTGCTCATCTGCTTGACAATTGCCAGCTGAGCTGCACGATTCCTGCCTGTCATCTGCTTGACAATTGCCAGCTGTGCTGCGTAATTCCTGCCTGCTCAGCTGCTTGATCATTGCCAGCTGAGCAGCATGATTCCTCACAGCTGAGTTCCATGATTATTGCCTGCTGACTGTATGATTCGTGCCTACTCAGCTCTTTGTTTATTGCCTCCAGAGGCACATGATCAGTGTATGATACCAAACATGATCATCGCATGATCAGTCACATGATCAGCGCCATTAAGTCACGTGATCACTACATGATAGTCATGTGATCAGTCCATGCTCAGTCACGGTATCAGTGCATGATCAGCCACGTGATCAGTGCATGATCTGTCACATGATTAGTGTATGATCATCCACGTAAACAGTGCATGGGCAGTCATGTGATCAGTGCATGGTATAGACGTGATCAGTGCATGATCAGTCTCGTGATCAGTGCATGATAGCCACGTGATCAGTGCATGATCAGTCACCTGATGGGTGTATGATCATTCACGTGACCTGTACATGGTAGCTACATGAACATTGCATGATCAGCCACGTTAGTAGTGTACGATAGCCACGTGATCACTGCATGATCACTCACGTGATCAGTGCATGATCAGTCATGTGACAAGTACATGGTAGCTGCGTGATCATTGGATGATCAGCCACGTGAGCAGTGCATGATAGCCACGTGATCAGTGCAGGATCAGACACGAGATCAGTGCATGATCAGCCACGTGATCAGTGCATTACCAGGTACGTGATCAGTGTATGTCCAGCCAATTGATCAGTGCATGATAGCCACGTGATCAGTGCATGATCAGTCACGCGATCAGTGTATGATCAGCCACGGGATCAGTGCATGATCAGCCACATGATCAGTGCATGATCAGTTACGTGATCAGTGCATGATCAGTCAAGTGACCAGTACATGGTAGCTACGTGATCATTGCCAGATCAGCCACGTGAGCAGTGCATGATAGGCACGTGATCAGTGCATGATCAGCCATGTGAACAGTGCATGATCAGTCACGTGATCAGTGCATGGTCAGTCACGTGATCAGTGCATGATCATCCACGTGATCAGTGCATGCGGAGTCTTGTAGTCAATGCATGATAGCACCGTGATCAGTGCACGATCAGTCCCGTGATGAGTGTATGATCAGCCAAGTGATCAGTGCAAGATAGCTACATGATCAGTGCATGATCAGTCACGTGATAGGTGTGTGATCAGCCATGTGAACAGTGCATGCTCAGTCACGTGATCAGGGCCTGCTGAGCTGCGTGATTACTGTCTGCTCATCTGCTTGACAATTTCCAGCTGAGCTGCACGATTCCTGCCTGTCATCTCCTTGACAATTGCCACCTGTGCTACGTAATTCCTGCCTGCTCATCTACTTGATTATTGCCAGCTGAGCAGCATGATTTCTCAGAGCTGAGTTCCATGATTATAGCCTGCTGACTGATTCCTGCCTACTCAGCTCTATGTTCATTGCCTCCAGAGGCACATGATCAGTGTGTGACACCAAACATGATCAGCACATGATCAGTCATATGATCAATGCATGATAAGCCACGTGATCAGTGCATGATCAATTATGTGATCAGTGCATGATCAGTCATGTGACCAGTACATGGTAGTTTCGTGATCATTGCATGATCAGCCAAGTGAACAGTGCATGGTAGACACGTGAACAGTGCATGATCAGTCACGTAATCTGTGCATGATCAGTCACGTGATCTGTGCATGATCAGTCACGTGATCAGTGCATGATCAATTACCTGATCAGTGCATGATCAGTCACGTGACCAGTGCATGGTAGCTACGTGATCATTGCATGATCAGCCACGTGATCAGTGCATGATAGCCACGTGATCAGTGCATGATCAGCCACGTGATCAGTGCATGATCAGTCACGTGATCAGTACATGGTAGTTAAGTGATCATTGCATGATCAGCCACGTGATCTGTGCATGATAGCCACGTGATCAGAGCATGATCAGTCACATGATACGTGTGTGATCAGCCACGTGACCAGTGCATGATATCAGTGAATGATAGCCACGTGATCAGTGCATGATCAGTCACGTGATCAGTGCATGATCAGCCACGTGATCAGTGCATGATCAGCCACGTGATCAGTGCATGATCAGTCACGTGATCAGTGCATGATCAGCCACCTGATCAGTGAATGATCAGTCATGTGACCAGTACATGGTAGCTACGAGATCATTGCATGATCAGCCACGTGATCTGTACATGATAGCCACGTGATCAGTGCATGATCAGTCACGTGATACATGTGTGATCAGCCACGTGATCTGTGCATGATATCCACGTGATCAATGCAGGATAGCCACGTGATCACTTCATGATTAGTCACGTGATCTGTAAATGATCAGAGACGTGATACGTGTCTGATCAGCCACCGGATCAGTGCGTGATGAGCCACGTGATCAGTGCAGGATCAATTACGTGATCAGTGCATGATTAGTCACGAGACCAGTACATTGTTGCTACGTGATCGTTGCATGATCAGCCACGTGAGCAGAGCATGATAGCCACATGATCAGTGCATTATAAGTCACACGATCAGTACATGATCAGTCACGTGAACAGTGCATGATCATTTACGTGATCTGTGCATGATCAGTCACGTGACCAGTATATGGTAGCTTCGTGATCATTCCATGAAGAACCACATGAGCAGTGCATGATAGCCACGTGATGTGTGCATGATGAGTTACGTGAGCAGTGTATGATCATCCACGTGATCAGTGCATGAGTGCCACGTGATCCGTGCATGATATGTCACGTGACAGGTGTGTGATCAGCCACGTGAGCAGTGCATGTTCAGCCACGTATTCAGTGTATGATAGCCACGTGATCTGTGCATGATCAGTTATGTGAGCAGTGTATGATCAGCCACGTGTTCAGTGCATGGTCAGACACGTGAACATTGTATGATCAAACACATGATCAGTGCATGATATCCAGGTGATCAGTGCATGATCAATCACGTGATCAGTGTATGAGCAGCCACGTGAACAGTGCATACTCAGTCACGTGATCAGTGCCTGCTGAGCTGCGTATTTACTGTCTGCTCATGTGCTTGACAATTGCCAGCTGAGCTGCACGATTCCTGCCTGTCATCTGCTTGACAATTGCCAGCTGTGCTGCGTAATTCCTGCCTGCTCAGCTGCATGATTATTGCCAGCTGAGCAGCATGATTCCTCACAGCTGAGTCCCATGATTATTGCCTGCTGACTGTATGATTTGTGCCTACTCAGCTCTTTGTTTATTGCCTCCAGAGGCACATGATCAGTGTATGATAGCAAACATGATCAGCGCATGATCAGTCACATGATCAGCGCCATTAAGTCACGTGATCACTACATGGTAGTCATGTGATCAGTCCATGCTCAGTCACGGTATCAGTGCATGATCAGTCACGTGATCTGTGCATGATCAGTCACGTGATCTGTACATGATCAGTCACGTAATCAGTGCATGAACAATTACCTGATCAGTGCATGATCAGTCACGTGACCAGTGCATGGTAGCTACGTGATCAGTGCATGATCAGCCACGTGATCAGTGCATGATCAGTCACGTGATCAGTGCATGATCAGCCACGTGATCAGTGCATGATCAGTCACGTGATCAGTGCATGATCAGCCACGTGATCAGTGCATGATCAGTCACGGGACAAGTACATGGTAGCTACGTGATCATTGCATGATCAGCCACGTGATCTGTGCATCATAGCCACGTGATCAGAGCATGATCAGTCACATGATACGTGTGTGATCATCCACGTGATCAGTGCATAATATCAGTGCATGATAGCCACGTGATCAGTGCATGATGAGTCACGTGATCAGTGCATGATCAGTCACGTGATCAGTGCATGATCAGCCACGTGATCAGTGCATGATCAGTCACGTGATCAGTGCATGATCAGCCACGTGATCAGTGCATGATCAGTCACGTGACCAGTACATGTAGTACGTGATCATTGCATGATCAGCCACGTGATCAGTGCATGATAGCCACGTGATCAGTGCATGATCAGTCCGTGATCATGCGTGATCAGCCACGTGATCAGTGCATGATATCCACGTGATCAGTGCATGATAGCCACGTGATCAGTGCATGATTAGTCACGTGATCAGTGCATGATCAGTCACGTGATACGTGTGTGATCAGCCACGTGATCAGTGCATGATGAGCCACGTGATCAGTGCAGGATCAATTACGTGATCAGTGCATGATCAGTCACGTGACCAGTACATGGTTGCTACGTGATCGTTGCATGATCAGCCACGTGAGCAGAGCATGATAGCCACGTGATCAGTGCATGATCAGTCACGTGATCAGTACATGATCAGTCACGTGAACAGTGCATGATCATTTACGTGATCAGTGCATGATCAGTCACGTGACCAGTATATGGTAGCTTCGTGATCATTCCATGAACCACGTGAGCAGTGCATGATAGCCACGTGATGTGTGCATGATGAGTTACGTGAGCAGTGTATGATCAGCCACGTGATCAGTGCATGAGTGCCACGTGATCAGTGCATGATATATCACGTGACAGGTGTGTGATCAGCCAAGTGAACAGTGCATGTTCAGCCACGTGATCAGTGCATGATAGCCACGTGATCAGTGCATGATCAGTTACGTGAGCAGTGTATGATCAGCCACGTGATCAGTGCATGATATCCAAGTGATCAGTGCATGATCAATCACGTGATCAGTGTATGATCAGCCACGTGAACAGTGCATGCTCAGTCACGTGATCAGGGCCTGCTGAGCTGCGTGTTTACTGTCTGCTCATCTGCTTGACAATTGCCAGCTGAGCTGCACGATTCCTGCCTGTCATCTGCTTGACAATTGCCAGCTGTGCTGCGTAATTCCTGCCTGCTCAGCTGCTTGATTATTGCCAGCTGAGCAGCATGATTCCTCACAGCTGAGTTCCATGATGATTGCCTGCTGACTGTTTGATTCGTGCCTACTCAGCTCTTTGTTTATTGCCTCCAGAGGCACATGATCAGTGTATGATAGCAAACATGATCAGCGCATGATCAGTCACATGATCAGCGCCATTAAGTCACGTGATCACTACATGATAGTCATGTGATCAGTCCATGCTCAGTCACGGTATCAGTGCATGATCAGCCACGTGATCAGTGCATGATCTGTCACATGATTAGTGTATGATCATCCACGTGATCAGTGCATGGGCAGTCATGTGATCAGTGCATGATATAGACGTGATCAGTGCATGATCAGTCTCGTGATCAGTGCATGATAGCCACGTGATCAGTGCATGATCAGTCACCTGATGGGTGTATGATCATTCACGTGACCTGTACATGGTAGCTACATGATCATTGCATGATCAGCCACGTGAGTAGTGCATGATAGCCACGTGATCACTGCATGATCAGTCACGTGATCAGTGCATGATCAGTCATGTGACCAGTACATGGTAGCTGCGTGATCATGCATGATCAGCCACGTGAGCAGTGCATGATAGCCACGTGATCAGTGCATGATCAGACACGTGATCAGTGCATGATCAGTCACGTGATCAGTGCATGATCAGCCACGTGATCAGTGCATGATCAGGCACGTGATCAGTGCATGATCAGCCACGTGATCAGTGCATGATCAGTCACGTGATCAGTGCATGATCAGCCACGTGATCAGTGCATGATCAGCCACGTGATCAGTGCATGATCAATTACGTGATCAGTGCATGATCAGTCACGTGACCAGTACATGGTAGCTACGTGATCATTGCATGATCAGCCACGTGAGCAGTGCATGATAGCCACGTGATCAGTGCATGATCAGCCACGTGATCAGTGCATGATCAGTCACGTGATCAGTGCATGATCAGTCACGTGATCAGTGCATGATCAGCCACGTGATCAGTGCATGATAGTCACGTGTCAGTGCATGATAGCCCGTGATCAGTGCATGATCAGTCCCGTGATCAGTGCATGATCAGCCACGTGATCAGTGCATGATAGCCACGTGATCAGTGCATGATCAGTCACGTGATCAGTGCATGATCAGTCACGTGATCAGTGTGTGATCAGCCACGTGAACAGTGCATGCTCAGTCACGTGATCAGGGCCTGCTGAGCTGCGTGATTACTGTCTGCTCATCTGCTTGACAATTGCCAGCTGAGCTGCACGATTCCTGCCTGTCATCTGCTTGACAATTGCCACCTGTGCTGCGTAATTCCTGCCTGCTCATCTGCTTGATTATTGCCAGCTGAGCAGCATGATTTCTCAGAGCTGAGTTCCATGATTATTGCCTGCTGACTGATTCCTGCCTACTCAGCTCTTTGTTCATTGCCTCCAGAGGCACATGATCAGTGTATGACACCAAACATGATCAGCACATGATCAGTCACATGATCAGTGCATGATAAGCCACGTGATCAGTGCATGATCAATTATGTGATCAGTGCATGATCAGTCATGTGACCAGTGCATGGTAGCTGCGTGATCAGTGCATGATCAGCCACGTGATCAGTGCATGATCAGTCACGTGATCAGTGCATGATCAGCCACGTGATCAGTGCATGATCAGTCACGTGATCAGTGCATGATAGCTACGTGATCAGTGCATGATCAGCCACGTGATCAGTGCATGATAGCCACGTGATCAGTGCATGATCAGTCACGTGATCATGTGTGATCAGCCACGTGATCAGTGCATGATATCCACGTGATCAGTGCATGATAGCCACGTGATCAGTGCATGATCAGTCACGTGATCAGTGCATGATCAGTCACGTGATCGTGTCTGATCAGCCACGTGATCAGTGCATGATGAGCCACGTGATCAGTGCATGATCAATTACGTGATCAGTGCATGATCAGTCACGTGACCAGTACATGGTTGCTACGTGATCGTGCATGATCAGCCACGTGATCAGTGCATGATAGCCACGTGATCAGTGCATGATCAGTCACGTGATCAGTGCATGATCAGCCACGTGATCAGTGCATGATCAGTCACGTGATCAGTGCATGATAGGTACGTGATCAGTGCATGATCAGCCACGTGATCAGTGCATGATAGCCACGTGATCAGTGCATGATCAGTCACGTGATCAGTGCATGATCAGTCACGTGATCAGTGCATGATCAGTCACGTGATCAGTGCATGATCAATTACGTGATCAGTGCATGATCAGTCACGTGATCAGTGCATGATAGCTACGTGATCAGTGCATGATCAGCCACGTGATCAGTGCATGATAGCCACGTGATCAGTGCATGATCAGCCACGTGATCAGTGCATGATCAGTCACGTGATCAGTGCATGGTAGTTACGTGATCATTGCATGATCAGCCACGTGATCAGTGCATGATAGCCACGTGATCAGTGCATGATCAGTCACGTGATCAGTGCATGATCAGCCACGTGATCAGTGCATGATATCAGTGCATGATAGCCACGTGATCAGTGCATGATCAGTCACGTGATCAGTGCATGATCAGCCACGTGATCAGTGCATGATCAGCCACGTGATCAGTGCATGATCAGTCACGTGATCAGTGCATGATCAGCCACGTGATCAGTGCATGATCAGTCACGTGATCAGTGCATGGTAGCTACGTGATCAGTGCATGATCAGCCACGTGATCAGTGCATGATCAGCCACGTGATCAGTGCATGATCAGTCACGTGATCAGTGCATGATCAGCCACGTGATCAGTGCATGATCAGTCACGTGATCAGTACATGGTAGCTACGTGATCAGTGCATGATCAGCCACGTGATCAGTGCATGATAGCCACGTGATCAGTGCATGATCAGTCACGTGATACATGTGTGATCAGCCACGTGATCAGTGCATGATATCCACGTGATCAGTGCATGATAGCCACGTGATCAGTGCATGATTAGTCACGTGATCAGTGCATGATCAGTCACGTGATACGTGTGTGATCAGCCACGTGATCAGTGCATGATGAGCCACGTGATCAGTGCAGGATCAATTACGTGATCAGTGCATGATCAGTCACGTGACCAGTACATGGTTGCTACGTGATCGTTGCATGATCAGCCACGTGAGCAGAGCATGATAGCCACGTGATCAGTGCATGATCAGTCACGTGATCAGTACATGATCAGTCACGTGAACAGTGCATGATCATTTACGTGATCTGTGCATGATCAGTCACGTGACCAGTATATGGTAGCTTCGTGATCATTCCATGACGAGCCACGTGAGCAGTGCATGATAGCCACGTGATGTGTGCATGATGAGTTACGTGAGCAGTGTATGATCAGCCACGTGATCAGTGCATGAGTGCCACGTGATCAGTGCATGATATGTCACGTGACAGGTGTGTGATCAGCCACGTGAACAGTGCATGTTCAGCCACGTGATCAGTGCATGATAGCCACGTGATCAGTGCATGATCAGTTACGTGAGCAGTGTATGATCAGCCACGTGATCAGTGCATGGTCAGACACGTGAACAGTGTATGATCAGCCACGTGATCAGTGCATGATATCCAAGTGATCAGTGCATGATCAATCACGTGATCAGTGTATGATCAGCCACGTGAACAGTGCATGCTCAGTCACGTGATCAGTGCCTGCTGAGCTGCGTGATTACTGTCTGCTCATCTGCTTGACAATTGCCAGCTGAGCTGCACGATTCCTGCCTGTCATCTGCTTGACAATTGCCAGCTGTGCTGCGTAATTCCTGCCTGCTCAGCTGCTTGATTATTGCCAGCTGAGCAGCATGATTCCTCACAGCTGAGTTCCATGATTATTGCCTGCTGACTGTTTGATTTGTGCCTACTCAGCTCTTTGTTTATTGCCTCCAGAGGCACATGATCAGTGTATGATAGCAAACATGATCAGCGCATGATCAGTCACATGATCAGCGCCATAAAGTCACGTGATCACTACATGATAGTCATGTGATCAGTCCATGCTCAGTCACGGTATCAGTGCATGATCAGCCACGTGATCAGTGCATGATCAGTCACGTGATCAGTGCATGATCAGTCACGTGATCAGTGCATGATCAGTCACGTGATCAGTGCATGATCAGCCACGTGATCAGTGCATGATAGCCACGTGATCAGTGCATGATCAGCCACGTGATCAGTGCATGATCAGTCACGTGATCAGTGCATGATCAGCCACGTGATCAGTGCATGATCAGTCACGTGACAGTACATGGTAGCTACGTGATCATTGCATGATCAGCCACGTGATCAGTGCATGATAGCCACGTGATCAGTGCATGATCAGTCACATGATCGTGTGTGATCATCCACGTGATCAGTGCATAATATCAGTGCATGATAGCCACGTGATCAGTGCATGATCAGTCACGTGATCAGTGCATGATCAGTCACGTGATCAGTGCATGATCAGCCACGTGATCAGTGCATGATCAGTCACGTGATCAGTGCATGATCAGCCACGTGATCAGTGCATGATCAGTCACGTGACCAGTACATGTAGTACGTGATCAGTGCATGATCAGCCACGTGATCAGTGCATGATAGCCACGTGATCAGTGCATGATCAGTCACGTGATCATGCGTGATCAGCCACGTGATCAGTGCATGATATCCACGTGATCAGTGCATGATAGCCACGTGATCAGTGCATGATTAGTCACGTGATCAGTGCATGATCAGTCACGTGATACGTGTGTGATCAGCCACGTGATCAGTGCATGATGAGCCACGTGATCAGTGCAGGATCAATTACGTGATCAGTGCATGATCAGTCACGTGACCAGTACATGGTTGCTACGTGATCGTTGCATGATCAGCCACGTGAGCAGAGCATGATAGCCACGTGATCAGTGCATGATCAGTCACGTGATCAGTACATGATCAGTCACGTGAACAGTGCATGATCATTTACGTGATCAGTGCATGATCAGTCACGTGACCAGTATATGGTAGCTTCGTGATCATTCCATGACGAGCCACGTGAGCAGTGCATGATAGCCACGTGATGTGTGCATGATGAGTTACGTGAGCAGTGTATGATCAGCCACGTGATCAGTGCATGAGTGCCACGTGATCAGTGCATGATATGTCACGTGACAGGTGTGTGATCAGCCACGTGAACAGTGCATGTTCAGCCACGTGATCAGTGCATGATAGCCACGTGATCAGTGCATGATCAGTTACGTGAGCAGTGTATGATCAGCCACGTGATCAGTGCATGATATCCAAGTGATCAGTGCATGATCAATCACGTGATCGGTGTATGATCAGCCACGTGAACAGTGCATGCTCAGTCACGTGATCAGGGCCTGCTGAGCTGCGTGATTACTGTCTGCTCATCTGCTTGACAATTGCCAGCTGAGCTGCACGATTCCTGCCTGTCATCTGCTTGACAATTGCCAGCTGTGCTGCGTAATTCCTGCCTGCTCAGCTGCTTGATTATTGCCAGCTGAGCAGCATGATTCCTCACAGCTGAGTTCCATGATTATTGCCTGCTGACTGTTTGATTCGTGCCTACTCAGCTCTTTGTTTATTGCCTCCAGAGGCACATGATCAGTGTATGATAGCAAACATGATCAGCGCATGATCAGTCACATGATCAGCGCCATTAAGTCACGTGATCACTACATGATAGTCATGTGATCAGTCCATGCTCAGTCACGGTATCAGTGCATGATCAGCCACGTGATCAGTGCATGATCTGTCACATGATTAGTGTATGATCATCCACGTGATCAGTGCATGGGCAGTCATGTGATCAGTGCATGATATAGACGTGATCAGTGCATGATCAGTCTCGTGATCAGTGCATGATAGCCACGTGATCAGTGCATGATCAGTCACCTGATGGGTGTATGATCATTCACGTGACCTGTACATGGTAGCTACATGATCATTGCATGATCAGCCACGTGAGTAGTGCATGATAGCCACGTGATCACTGCATGATCAGTCACGTGATCAGTGCATGATCAGTCTTGTGACCAGTACATGGTAGCTGCGTGATCATGCATGATCAGCCACGTGAGCAGTGCATGATAGCCACGTGATCAGTGCATGATCAGACACGTGATCAGTGCATGATCAGTCACGTGATCAGTGCATGATCAGCCACGTGATCAGTGCATGATCAGGCACGTGATCAGTGCATGTCAGCCACGTGATCAGTGCATGATAGCCACGTGATCAGTGCATGATCAGTCACGTGATCAGTGCATGATCAGCCACGTGATCAGTGCATGATCAGCCACGTGATCAGTGCATGATCAATTACGTGATCAGTGCATGATCAGTCACGTGACCAGTACATGGTAGCTACGTGATCATTGCATGATCAGCCACGTGAGCAGTGCATGATAGCCACGTGATCAGTGCATGATCAGCCACGTGATCAGTGCATGATCAGTCACGTGATCAGTGCATGATCAGTCACGTGATCAGTGCATGATCATCCACGTGATCAGTGCATGATAGTCACGTAGTCAGTGCATGATAGCCGTGATCAGTGCATGATCAGTCCCGTGATCAGTGCATGATCAGCCACGTGATCAGTGCATGATAGCCACGTGATCAGTGCATGATCAGTCACGTGATCAGTGCATGATCAGTCACGTGATCAGTGTGTGATCAGCCACGTGAACAGTGCATGCTCAGTCACGTGATCAGGGCCTGCTGAGCTGCGTGATTACTGTCTGCTCATCTGCTTGACCATTGCCAGCTGAGCTGCACGATTCCTGCCTGTCATCTGCTTGACAATTGCCACCTGTGCTACGTAATTCCTGCCTGCTCATCTACTTGATTATTGCCAGCTGAGCAGCATGATTTCTCAGAGCTGAGTTCCATGATTATAGCCTGCTGACTGATTCCTGCCTACTCAGCTCTATGTTCATTGCCTCCAGAGGCACATGATCAGTGTATGACACCAAACATGATCAGCACATGATCAGTCACATGATCAGTGCATGATAAGCCACGTGATCAGTGCATGATCAATTATGTGATCAGTGCATGATCAGTCATGTGACCAGTGCATGGTAGCTGCGTGATCAGTGCATGATCAGCCACGTGATCAGTGCATGATCAGTCACGTGATCAGTGCATGATCAGTCACGTGATCAGTGCATGATCAGTCACGTGATCAGTGCATGATAGCTACGTGATCAGTGCATGATCAGCCACGTGATCAGTGCATGATAGCCACGTGATCAGTGCATGATCAGTCACGTGATCATGTGTGATCAGCCACGTGATCAGTGCATGATAGCCACGTGATCAGTGCATGATAGCCACGTGATCAGTGCATGATCAGTCACGTGATCAGTGCATGATCAGTCACGTGATGTGCATGATCAGCCACGTGATCAGTGCATGATCAGCCACGTGATCAGTGCATGATCAGTCACGTGATCAGTGCATGATCAGTCACGTGATCAGTGCATGGTAGCTACGTGATCAGTGCATGATCAGCCACGTGATCAGTGCATGATAGCCACGTGATCAGTGCATGATCAGTCACGTGATCAGTGCATGATCAGCCACGTGATCAGTGCATGATCAGTCACGTGACCAGTACATGGTAGCTACGTGATCATTGCATGATCAGCCACGTGATCAGTGCATGATAGCCACGTGATCAGTGCATGATCAGTCACGTGATACATGTGTGATCAGCCACGTGATCAGTGCATGATATCCACGTGATCAGTGCATGATAGCCACGTGATCACTTCATGATTAGTCACGTGATCAGTGCATGATCAGTCACGTGATACGTGTGTGATCAGCCACCGGATCAGTGCATGATGAGCCACGTGATCAGTGCAGGATCAATTACGTGATCAGTGCATGATCAGTCACGTGACCAGTACATGGTTGCTACGTGATCGTTGCATGATCAGCCAAGTGAGCAGAGCATGATAGCCACGTGATCAGTGCATGATCAGTCACGTGATCAGTACATGATCAGTCACGTGAACAGTGCATGATCATTTACGTGATCTGTGCATGATCAGTCACGTGACCAGTATATGGTAGCTACGTGATCATTCCATGACGAGCCACGTGAGCAGTGCATGATAGCCACGTGATGTGTGCATGATGAGTTACGTGAGCAGTGTATGATCAGCCACGTGATCAGTGCATGAGTGCCACGTGATCAGTGCATGATATGTCACGTGACAGGTGTGTGATCAGCCACGTGAACAGTGCATGTTCAGCCACGTGATCAGTGCATGATAGCCACGTGATCAGTGCATGATCAGTTACGTGAGCAGTGTATGATCAGCCACGTGATCAGTGCATGGTCAGACACGTGAACAGTGTATGATCAGCCACGTGATCAGTGCATGATATCCAAGTGATCAGTGCATGATCAATCACGTGATCAGTGTATGATCAGCCACGTGAACAGTGCATGCTCAGTCACGTGATCAGGGCCTGCTGAGCTGCGTGATTACTGTCTGCTCATCTGCTTGACAATTGCCAGCTGAGCTGCACGATTCCTGCCTGTCATCTGCTTGACAATTGCCAGCTGTGCTGCGTAATTCCTGCCTGCTCAGCTGCTTGATTATTGCCAGCTGAGCAGCATGATTCCTCACAGCTGAGTTCCATGATTATTGCCTGCTGACTGTTTGATTCGTGCCTACTCAGCTCTTTGTTTATTGCCTCCAGAGGCACATGATCAGTGTATGATAGCAAACATGATCAGCGCATGATCAGTCACATGATCAGCGCCATTAAGTCACGTGATCACTACATGATAGTCATGTGATCAGTCCATGCTCAGTCACGGTATCAGTGCATGATCAGCCACGTGATCAGTGCATGATCAGTCACGTGATCAGTGCATGATCAGTCACGTGATCAGTGCATGATCAATTACGTGATCAGTGCATGATCAGTCACGTGATCAGTGCATGGTAGCTACGTGATCAGTGCATGATCAGCCACGTGATCAGTGCATGATAGCCACGTGATCAGTGCATGATCAGCCACGTGATCAGTGCATGATCAGTCACGTGATCAGTGCATGATCAGCCACGTGATCAGTGCATGATCAGTCACGTGACAGTACATGGTAGCTACGTGATCATTGCATGATCAGCCACGTGATCAGTGCATGATAGCCACGTGATCAGTGCATGATCAGTCACATGATCAGTGTGTGATCATCCACGTGATCAGTGCATAATATCAGTGCATGATAGCCACGTGATCAGTGCATGATCAGTCACGTGATCAGTGCATGATCAGTCACGTGATCAGTGCATGATCAGCCACGTGATCAGTGCATGATCAGGCACGTGATCAGTGCATGATCAGTCACGTGATCAGTGCATGATCAGCCACGTGATCAGTGCATGATCAGTCACGTGATCAGTACATTGTAAGTACGTGATCATTGCATGATCAGCCACGTGATCAGTGCATGATAGCCACGTGATCAGTGCATGATCAGTCACGTGATCATGCATGATCAGCCACGTGATCAGTGCATGATATCCACGTGATCAGTGCATGATAGCCACGTGATCAGTGCATGATTAGTCACGTGATCAGTGCATGATCAGTCACGTGATACGTGTGTGATCAGCCACGTGATCAGTGCATGATGAGCCACGTGATCAGTGCAGGATCAATTACGTGATCAGTGCATGATCAGTCACGTGACCAGTACATGGTTGCTACATGATCGTTGCATGATCAGCCACGTGAGCAGAGCATGATAGCCACGTGATCAGTGCATGATCAGTCACGTGATCAGTACATGATCAGTCACGTGAACAGTGCATGATCATTTACGTGATCAGTGCATGATCAGTCACGTGACCAGTATATGGTAGCTACGTGATCATTCCATGACGAACCACGTGAGCAGTGCATGATAGCCACGTGATGTGTGCATGATGAGTTACGTGAGCAGTGTATGATCAGCCACGTGATCAGTGCATGAGTGCCACGTGATCAGTGCATGATATGTCACGTGACAGGTGTGTGATCAGCCACGTGACCAGTGCATGTTCAGCCACGTATTCAGTGCATGATAGCCACGTGATCAGTGCATGATCAGTTACGTGAGCAGTGTATGATCAGCCACGTGATCAGTGCATGATATCCAAGTGATCAGTGCATGATCAATCACGTGATCAGTGTATGATCAGCCACGTGAACAGTGCATGCTCAGTCACGTGATCAGGGCCTGCTGAGCTGCGTGATTACTGTCTGCTCATCTGCTTGACAATTGCCAGCTGAGCTGCACGATTCCTGCCTGTCATCTGCTTGACAATTGCCAGCTGTGCTGCGTAATTCCTGCCTGCTCAGCTGCTTGATTATTGCCAGCTGAGCAGCATGATTCCTCACACCTGAGTTCCATGATTATTGCCTGCTGACTGTTTGATTCGTGCCTACTCAGCTCTTTGTTTATTGCCTCCAGAGGCACATGATCAGTGTATGATAGCAAACATGATCAGCGCATGATCAGTCACATGATCAGCGCCATTAAGTCACGTGATCACTACATGATAGTCATGTGATCAGTCCATGCTCAGTCACGGTATCAGTGCATGATCAGCCACGTGATCAGTGCATGATCTGTCACATGATTAGTGTATGATCATCCACGTGATCAGTGCATGGGCAGTCATGTGATCAGTGCATGATATAGACGTGATCAGTGCATGATCAGTCTCGTGATCAGTGCATGATAGCCACGTGATCAGTGCATGATCAGTCACCTGATGGGTGTATGATCATTCACGTGACCTGTACATGGTAGCTACATGATCATTGCATGATCAGCCACGTGAGTAGTGCATGATAGCCACGTGATCACTGCATGATCAGTCACGTGATCAGTGCATGATCAGTCTTGTGACCAGTACATGGTAGCTGCGTGATCATGCATGATCAGCCACGTGAGCAGTGCATGATAGCCACGTGATCAGTGCATGATCAGACACGTGATCAGTGCATGATCAGTCACGTGATCAGTGCATGATCAGCCACGTGATCAGTGCATGACCAGGCACGTGATCAGTGTATGTCAGCCACGTGATCAGTGCATGATAGCCACGTGATCAGTGCATGATCAGTCACGTGATCAGTGCATGATCAGCCACGTGATCAGTGCATGATCAGCCACGTGATCAGTGCATGATCAATTACGTGATCAGTGCATGATCAGTCACGTGACCAGTACATGGTAGCTACGTGATCATTGCATGATCAGCCACGTGATCAGTGCATGATAGCCACGTGATCAGTGCATGATCAGCCACGTGATCAGTGCATGATCAGTCACGTGATCAGTGCATGATCAGTCACGTGATCAGTGCATGATCAGCCACGTGATCAGTGCATGTATAGTCATATAGTCAATGCATGATAGCCCGTGATCAGTGCATGATCAGTCCCGTGATCAGTGTATGATCAGCCACGTGATCAGTGCATGATAGCCACGTGATCAGTGCATGATCAGTCACGTGATCAGTGCATGATCAGTCACGTGATCAGTGTGTGATCAGCCACGTGAACAGTGCATGCTCAGTCACGTGATCAGGGCCTGCTGAGCTGCGTGATTACTGTCTGCTCATCTGCTTGACCATTGCCAGCTGAGCTGCACGATTCCTGCCTGTCATCTGCTTGACAATTGCCACCTGTGCTGCGTAATTCCTGCCTGCTCAGCTGCTTGATTATTGCCAGCTGAGCAGCATGATTTCTCAGAGCTGAGTTCCATGATTATAGCCTGCTGACTGATTCGTGCCTACTCAGCTCTATGTTCATTGCCTCCAGAGGCACATGATCAGTGTATGACACCAAACATGATCAGCACATGATCAGTCACATGATCAGTGCATGATAAGCCACGTGATCAGTGCATGATCAATTATGTGATCAGTGCATGATCAGTCACGTGACCAGTACATGGTTGCTACGTGATCGTGCATGATCAGCCACGTGAGCAGTGCATGATAGCCACGTGATCAGTGCATGATCAGTCACGTGATCAGTGCATGATCAGTCACGTGATCAGTGCATGATCATTTACGTGATCAGTGCATGATCAGTCACGTGACCAGTATATGGTAGCTACGTGATCATTCCATGATCAGCCACGTGAGCAGTGCATGATAGCCACGTGATGTGTGCATGATCAGTTACGTGATCAGTGCATGATCAGCCACGTGATCAGTGCATGAGTGCCACGTGATCAGTGCATGATATGTCACGTGACAGTGTGTGATCAGCCACGTGATCAGTGCATGATCAGCCACGTGATCAGTGCATGATAGCCACGTGATCAGTGCATGATCAGTTACGTGAGCAGTGTATGATCAGCCACGTGATCAGTGCATGGTCAGACACGTGATCAGTGTATGATCAGCCACGTGATCAGTGCATGATATCCACGTGATCAGTGCATGATCAGTCACGTGATCAGTGTATGATCAGCCACGTGAACAGTGCATGCTCAGTCACGTGATCAGTGCCTGCTGAGCTGCGTGATTACTGTCTGCTCATCTGCTTGACAATTGCCAGCTGAGCTGCACGATTCCTGCCTGTCATCTGCTTGACAATTGCCAGCTGTGCTGCGTAATTCCTGCCTGCTCAGCTGCTTGATTATTGCCAGCTGAGCAGCATGATTCCTCACAGCTGAGTTCCATGATTATTGCCTGCTGACTGTATGATTCGTGCCTACTCAGCTCTTTGTTTATTGCCTCCAGAGGCACATGATCAGTGTATGATAGCAAACATGATCAGCGCATGATCAGTCACATGATCAGCGCCATTAAGTCACGTGATCACTACATGATAGTCATGTGATCAGTCCATGCTCAGTCACGGTATCAGTGCATGATCAGCCACGTGATCAGTGCATGATCAGTCACGTGATCAGTGCATGATCAGTCACGTGATCAGTGCATGATCAGTTACGTGATCAGTGCATGATCAGTCACGTGATCAGTGCATGATAGCTACGTGATCAGTGCATGATCAGCCACGTGATCAGTGCATGATAGCCACGTGATCAGTGCATGATCAGCCACGTGATCAGTGCATGATCAGTCACGTGATCAGTGCATGATCAGCCACGTGATCAGTGCATGATCAGTCACGTGACCAGTGCATGGTAGCTACGTGATCATTGCATGATCAGCCACGTGATCAGTGCATGATAGCCACGTGATCAGTGCATGATCAGTCACGTGATACGTGTGTGATCATCCACGTGATCAGTGCATGATATCAGTGCATGATAGCCACGTGATCAGTGCATGATCAGTCACGTGATCAGTGCATGATCAGTCACGTGATCAGTGCATGATCAGCCACGTGATCAGTGCATGATCAGTCACGTGATCAGTGCATGATCAGCCACGTGATCAGTGCATGATCAGTCACGTGATCAGTGCATGATCAGTACGTGATCAGTGCATGATCAGCCACGTGATCAGTGCATGATAGCCACGTGATCAGTGCATGATCAGTCACGTGATCAGTGCATGATCAGCCACGTGATCAGTGCATGATAGCCACGTGATCAGTGCATGATCAGCCACGTGATCAGTGCATGATCAGTCACGTGATCAGTGCATGATCAGTCACGTGATCAGTGCATGATCAGCCACGTGATCAGTGCATGATCAGCCACGTGATCAGTGCATGATATCCACGTGATCAGTGCATGATAGCCACGTGATCAGTGCATGATCAGCCACGTGATCAGTGCATGATAGCCACGTGATCAGTGCATGATCAGTCACGTGATACATGTGTGATCAGCCACGTGATCAGTGCATGATATCCACGTGATCAGTGCATGATAGCCACGTGATCAGTGCATGATTAGTCACGTGATCAGTGCATGATCAGACACGTGATACGTGGGTGATCAGCCACGTGATCAGTGCATGATGAGCCACGTGATCAGTGCAGGATCAATTACGTGATCAGTGCATGATCAGTCACGTGACCAGTACATGGTTGCTACGTGATCGTTGCATGATCAGCCACGTGAGCAGTGCATGATAGCCACGTGATCAGTGCATGATCAGTCACGCGATCAGTACATGATCAGTCACGTGAACAGTGCATGATCATTTACGTGATCTGTGCATGATCAGTCACGTGACCAGTATATGATAGCTACGTGATCATTCCATGACGAGCCACGTGAGCAGTGCATGATAGCCACGTGATGTGTGCATGATGAGTTACGTGAGCAGAGTATGATCAGCCACGTGATCAGTGCATGAGTGCCACGTGATCAGTGCATGATATGTCACGTGACAGGTGTGTGATCAGCCACGTGAACAGTGCATGTTCAGCCACGTGATCAGTGCATGATAGCCACGTGATCAGTGCATGATCAGTTACGTGAGCAGTGTATGATCAGCCACGTGATCAGTGCATGGTCAGACACGTGAACAGTGTATGATCAGCCACGTGATCAGTGCATGATATCCAAGTGATCAGTGCATGATCAATCACGTGATCAGTGTATGATCAGCCACGTGAACAGTGCATGCTCAGTCACGTGATCAGGGCCTGCTGAGCTGCGTGATTACTGTCTGCTCATCTGCTTGACAATTGCCAGCTGAGCTGCACGATTCCTGCCTGTCATCTGCTTGACAATTGCCAGCTGTGCTGCGTAATTCCTGCCTGCTCATCTGCTTGATTATTGCCAGCTGAGCAGCATGATTCCTCACAGCTGAGTTCCATGATTATTGCCTGCTGACTGATTCGTGCCTACTCAGCTCTTTGTTCATTGCCTCCAGAGGCACATGATCAGTGTATGATAGCAAACATGATCAGCGCATGATCAGTCACATGATCAATGCATGATAAGCCAGTGATCAGTGCATGATCAGTCATGTGATCAGTGCATGATCAGTCATGTGACCAGTGCATGATAGCTGCGTGATCAGTGCATGATCAGCCACGTGATCAGTGCATGATAGCCACGTGATCAGTGCATGATCAGTCACGTGATCAGTGCATGATCAGTCACGTGATCAGTGCATGATCAGTCACGTGATCAGTGCATGATCAGTCACGTGATCAGTGCATGATCAGCCACGTGATCAGTGCATGATCAGCCACGTGATCAGTGCATGATCAGCCACGTGATCAGTGCATGATGCCACGTGATCAGTGCATGATCAGTCACGTGATCAGTGCATGATCAGCCACGTGATCAGTGCATGATCAGCCACGTGATCAGTGCATGATAGCCACGTGATCAGTGCATGATCAGCCACGTGATCAGTGCATGATCAGTCACGTGATCAGTGCATGATCAGTCACGTGATCAGTGCATGATCAGCCACGTGATCAGTGCATGTCAGTCATGTGTCAGTGCATGATAGTGCCGTGATCAGTGCATGATCAGTCCCGTGATCAGTGTATGATCAGCCACGTGATCAGTGCATGATAGCCACGTGATCAGTGCATGATCAGCCACGTGATCAGTGCATGATAGCCACGTGATCAGTGCATGATCAGTCACGTGATCAGTGTATGATCAGCCACGTGAACAGTGCATGCTCAGTCACGTGATCAGGGCCTGCTGAGCTGCGTGATTACTGTCTGCTCATCTGCTTGACAATTGCCAGCTGAGCTGCACGATTCCTGCCTGTCATCTGCTTGACAATTGCCAGCTGTGCTGTGTAATTCCTGCCTGCTCAGCTGCTTGATTATTGCCAGCTGAGCAGCATGATTCCTCACAGCTGAGTTCCATGATTAGTGCCTGCTGACTGTTTGATTCGTGCCTACTCAGCTCTTTGTTTATTGCCTCCAGAGGCACATGATCAGTGTATGATAGCAAACATGATCAGCGCATGATCAGTCACATGATCAGTGCCATTAAGTCACGTGATCACTACATGATAGTCATGTGATCAGTCCATGCTCAGTCACGGTATCAGTGCATGATCAGCCACGTGATCAGTGCATGATCTGTCACGTGATCAGTGTATGATCATCCACGTGATCAGTGCATGATCAGTCATGTGATCAGTGCATGATATAGACGTGATCAGTGCATGATCAGTCACGTGATCAGTGCATGATAGCCACGTGATCAGTGCATGATCAGTCACGTGATCAGTGCATGATCAGTCACGTGACCAGTACATGGTAGCTACGTGATCATGCATGATCAGCCACGTGATCAGTGCATGATAGCCACGTGATCAGTGCATGATCAGCCACGTGATCAGTGCATGATCAGTCACGTGATCAGTGCATGATCAGCCACGTGATCAGTGCATGATCAGCCACGTGATCAGTGCATGATCAGTCACGTGATCAGTGTATGATCAGCCACGTGAACAGTGCATGCTCAGTCACGTGATCAGGGCCTGCTGAGCTGCGTGATTACTGTCTGCTCATCTGCTTGACAATTGCCAGCTGAGCTGCACGATTCCTGCCTGTCATCTGCTTGACAATTGCCAGCTGTGCTGCGTAATTCCTGCCTGCTCAGCTGCTTGATTATTGCCAGCTGAGCAGCATGATTCCTCACAGCTGAGTTCCATGATTATTGCCTGCTGACTGTTTGATTCGTGCCTACTCAGCTCTTTGTTTATTGCCTCCAGAGGCACATGATCAGTGTATGATAGCAAACATGATCAGTGCATGATCAGTCACATGATCAGCGCCATTAAGTCACGTGATCACTACATGATAGTCATGTGATCAGTCCATGCTCAGTCACGGTATCAGTGCATGATCAGCCACGTGATCAGTGCATGATAGCCACGTGATCAGTGCATGATCAGCCACGTGATCAGTGCATGATCAGCCACGTGATCAGTGCATGATAGCCACGTGATCAGTGCATGATCAGTCACGTGATCAGTGCATGATCAGGCACGTGATCAGTGCATGATCAGCCACGTGACAGTGCATGATAGCCACGTGATCAGTGCATGATCAGTCACGTGATCAGTGCATGATCAGTCACGTGACCAGTACATGGTAGCTACATGATCATTGCATGATCAGCCACGTGATCAGTGCATGATAGCCACGTGATCAGTGCATGATCAGTCACGTGATCAGTGCATGATCAGTCACGTGATCAGTGCATGATAGCCACGTGATCAGTGCATGATCAGTCACGTGATCAGTGCATGATCAGCCACGTGATCAGTGCATGATAGCCACGTGATCAGTGCATGATCAGTCACGTGATCAGTGCATGATCAGCCACGTGATCAGTGCATGATCAGCCACGTGATCAGTGCATGATCAGTCACGTGATCAGTGCATGATCATCCACGTGATCAGTGCATGATCAGTCACGTGATCAGTGCATGATCAGACGTGATCAGTGCATGATCAGTCACGTGATCAGTGCATGATAGCCACGTGATCAGTGCATGATCAGTCACGTGATCAGTGCATGATCAGTCACGTGATCAGTACATGTAGCTACGTGATCAGTGCATGATCAGCCACGTGATCAGTGCATGATAGCCACGTGATCAGTGCATGATCAGCCACGTGATCAGTGCATGATCAGTCACGTGATCAGTGCATGATCAGCCACGTGATCAGTGCATGATCAATTACGTGATCAGTGCATGATCAGTCACGTGATCAGTGCATGGTAGCTGCGTGATCAGTGCATGATCAGCCACGTGATCAGTGCATGATAGCCACGTGATCAGTGCATGATCAGTCACGTGATCAGTGCATGATCAGTCACGTGATCAGTGCATGATCAGCCACGTGATCAGTGCATGATCAGCTACGTGATCAGTGCATGATCAGTCACGTGATCAGTGCATGGTAGCTGCGTGATCAGTGCATGATCAGCCACGTGATCAGTGCATGATAGCCACGTGATCAGTGCATGATCAGTCACGTGATCAGTGCATGATCAGTCACGTGATCAGTGCATGATCAGCCACGTGATCAGTGCATGATAGCCACGTGATCAGTGCATGATCAGTCACGTGATCGTGTGTGATCAGCCACGTGATCAGTGCATGATAGCCACGTGATCAGTGCATGATCAGCCACGTGATCAGTGCATGATAGCCACGTGATCAGTGCATGATCAGTCACGTGATCAGTGTGTGATCAGCCACGTGATCAGTGCATGATCAGTCACGTGATCAGTGCATGATCAATTACGTGATCAGTGCATGATCAGTCACGTGACCAGTGCATGGTAGCTACGTGATCATTGCATGATCAGCCACGTGATCAGTGCATGATAGCCACGTGATCAGTGCATGATCAGTCACGTGATCAGTGCATGATCAGCCACGTGATCAGTGCATGATGCCACGTGATCAGTGCATGATCAGTCACGTGACAGTGTGTGATCAGCCACGTGATCAGTGCATGATCAGCCACGTGATCAGTGCATGATAGCCACGTGATCAGTGCATGATCAGTCACGTGATCAGTGCATGATCAGCCACGTGATCAGTGCATGATCAGCCACGTGATCAGTGCATGATCAGCCACGTGATCAGTGCATGATATCCACGTGATCAGTGCATGATCAGTCACGTGATCAGTGCATGATCAGCCACGTGATCAGTGCATGATCAGCCACGTGATCAGTGCATGATCAGTCACGTGATCAGTGCATGGTAGCTACGTGATCAGTGCATGATCAGCCACGTGATCAGTGCATGATAGCCACGTGATCAGTGCATGATCAGTCACGTGATCAGTGCATGATCAGCCACGTGATCAGTGCATGATCAGTCACGTGATCAGTGCATGATCAGTCACGTGATCAGTGCATGATCAGCCACGTGATCAGTGCATGATCAGCCACGTGATCAGTGCATGATCAGCCACGTGATCAGTGCATGATCAGCCACGTGATCAGTGCATGATCAGTCACGTGATCAGTGCATGATCAGTCACGTGATCAGTGCATGATCAGCCACGTGATCAGTGCATGATCAGTCACGTGACAGTGCATGATAGCCCGTGATCAGTGCATGATCAGTCCCGTGATCAGTGCATGATCAGCCACGTGATCAGTGCATGATCAGCTACGTGATCAGTGCATGATCAGCCACGTGATCAGTGCATGATCAGCCACGTGATCAGTGCATGATCAGCCACGTGATCAGTGCATGATAGCCACGTGATCAGTGCATGATCAGTCACGTGATCAGTGTATGATCAGCCACGTGAACAGTGCATGCTCAGTCACGTGATCAGGGCCTGCTGAGCTGCGTGATTACTGTCTGCTCATCTGCTTGACAATTGCCAGCTGAGCTGCACGATTCCTGCCTGTCATCTGCTTGACAATTGCCAGCTGTGCTGCATAATTCCTGCCTGCTCATCTGCTTGATTATTGCCAGCTGAGCAGCATGATTCCTCACAGCTGAGTTCCATGATTATAGCCTGCTGACTGATTCGTGCCTACTCAGCTCTTTGTTCATTGCCTCCAGAGGCACATGATCAGTGTATGACACCAAACATGATCAGCACATGATCAGTCACATGATCAGTGCATGATAAGCCACGTGATCAGTGCATGATCAGTTACGTGATCAGTGCATGATCAGTCACGTGATCAGTGCATGGTAGCTGCGTGATCAGTGCATGATCAGCCACGTGATCAGTGCATGATAGCCACGTGATCAGTGCATGATCAGTCACGTGATCAGTGCATGATCAGTCACGTGATCAGTGCATGATCAGCCACGTGATCAGTGCATGATCAGTCACGTGATCAGTGCATGATCAGTCACGTGACCAGTACATGGTAGCTACATGATCATTGCATGATCAGCCACGTGATCAGTGCATGATCAGCCACGTGATCATTGCCAGCTGAGCAGCATGATTCCTCACAGCTGAGTTCCATGATTTTTGCCTGCTGACTGTTTGATTCGTGCCTACTCAGCTCTTTGTTCATTGCCTCCAGAGGCACATGATCAGTGTATGATAGCAAACATGATCAGTGCATGATCAGTCACATGATCAGTGCATTAAGTCACGTGATCAGTGCATGATAGTCATGTGATCAGTGCATGATCAGTCACGTGATCAGTGCATGATCAGCCACGTGATCAGTGCATGATAGCCACGTGATCAGTGCATGATCAGCCACGTGATCAGTGCATGATCAGCCACGTGATCAGTGCATGATAGCCACGTGATCAGTGCATGATCAGTCACGTGATCAGTGCATGATCAGTCACGTGATCAGTGCATGATCAGCCACGTGATCAGTGCATGATAGCCACGTGATCAGTGCATGATCAGTCACGTGATCAGTGCATGATCAGTCACGTGACCAGTACATGGTAGCTTCATGATCATTGCATGATCAGCCACGTGATCAGTGCATGATAGCCACGTGATCAGTGCATGATCAGTCACGTGATCAGTGCATGATCAGTCACGTGATCAGTGCATGATAGCCACGTGATCAGTGCATGATCAGTCACGTGATCAGTGCATGATCAGCCACGTGATCAGTGCATGATAGCCACGTGATCAGTGCATGATCAGTCACGTGATCAGTGCATGATCAGCCACGTGATCAGTGCATGATCAGCCACGTGATCAGTGCATGATCAGTCACGTGATCAGTGCATGATCATCCACGTGATCAGTGCATGATCAGTCACGTGATCAGTGCATGATCAGACGTGATCAGTGCATGATCAGTCACGTGATCAGTGCATGATAGCCACGTGATCAGTGCATGATCAGTCACGTGATCAGTGCATGATCATTCACGTGATCAGTACATGTAGCTACGTGATCAGTGCATGATCAGCCACGTGATCAGTGCATGATAGCCACGTGATCAGTGCATGATCAGCCACGTGATCAGTGCATGATCAGTCACGTGATCAGTGCATGATCAGCCACGTGATCAGTGCATGATCAATTACGTGATCAGTGCATGATCAGTCACGTGATCAGTGCATGGTAGCTGCGTGATCAGTGCATGATCAGCCACGTGATCAGTGCATGATAGCCACGTGATCAGTGCATGATCAGTCACGTGATCAGTGCATGATCAGTCACGTGATCAGTGCATGATCAGCCACGTGATCAGTGCATGATCAGCTACGTGATCAGTGCATGATCAGTCACGTGATCAGTACATGGTAGCTGCGTGATCATTGCATGATCAGCCACGTGATCAGTGCATGATAGCCACGTGATCAGTGCATGATCAGTCACGTGATCAGTGCATGATCAGTCACGTGATCAGTGCATGATCAGCCACGTGATCAGTGCATGATAGCCACGTGATCAGTGCATGATCAGTCACGTGATCAGTGCATGATCAGCCACGTGATCAGTGCATGATATCCACGTGATCAGTGCATGATCAGCCACGTGATCAGTGCATGATAGCCACGTGATCAGTGCATGATCAGTCACGTGATCAGTGCATGATCAGCCACGTGATCAGTGCATGATCAGTCACGTGATCAGTGCATGATCAATTACGTGATCAGTGCATGATCAGTCACGTGACCAGTACATGGTAGCTACGTGATCATTGCATGATCAGCCACGTGATCAGTGCATGATAGCCACGTGATCAGTGCATGATCAGTCACGTGATCAGTGCATGATCAGCCACGTGATCAGTGCATGATGCCACGTGATCAGTGCATGATCAGTCACGTGACAGTGTGTGATCAGCCACGTGATCAGTGCATGATCAGCCACGTGATCAGTGCATGATAGCCACGTGATCAGTGCATGATCAGTCACGTGATCAGTGCATGATCAGCCACGTGATCAGTGCATGATCAGACACGTGATCAGTGCATGATCAGCCACGTGATCAGTGCATGATATCCACGTGATCAGTGCATGATCAGTCACGTGATCAGTGCATGATCAGCCACGTGATCAGTGCATGATCAGCCACGTGATCAGTGCATGATCAGTCACGTGATCAGTGCATGGTAGCTACGTGATCAGTGCATGATCAGCCACGTGATCAGTGCATGATAGCCACGTGATCAGTGCATGATCAGTCACGTGATCAGTGCATGATCAGCCACGTGATCAGTGCATGATCAGTCACGTGATCAGTGCATGATCAGTCACGTGATCAGTGCATGATCAGCCACGTGATCAGTGCATGATCAGCCACGTGATCAGTGCATGATCAGCCACGTGATCAGTGCATGATCAGCCACGTGATCAGTGCATGATCAGTCACGTGATCAGTGCATGATCAGTCACGTGATCAGTGCATGATCAGCCACGTGATCAGTGCATGATCAGTCACGTGACAGTGCATGATAGCCCGTGATCAGTGCATGATCAGTCCCGTGATCAGTGCATGATCAGCCACGTGATCAGTGCATGATCAGCTACGTGATCAGTGCATGATCAGCCACGTGATCAGTGCATGATCAGCCACGTGATCAGTGCATGATCAGCCACGTGATCAGTGCATGATAGCCACGTGATCAGTGCATGATCAGTCACGTGATCAGTGTATGATCAGCCACGTGAACAGTGCATGCTCAGTCACGTGATCAGGGCCTGCTGAGCTGCGTGATTACTGTCTGCTCATCTGCTTGACAATTGCCAGCTGAGCTGCACGATTCCTGCCTGTCATCTGCTTGACAATTGCCACCTGTGCTGCATAATTCCTGCCTGCTCATCTACTTGATTATTGCCAGCTGAGCAGCATGATTTCTCACAGCTGAGTTCCATGATTATAGCCTGCTGACTGATTCCTGCCTACTCAGCTCTTTGTTCATTGCCTCCAGAGGCACATGATCAGTGTGTGACACCAAACATGATCAGCACATGATCAGTCACATGATCAGTGCATGATAAGCCACGTGATCAGTGCATGATCAGTTACGTGATCAGTGCATGATCAGTCACGTGATCAGTGCATGGTAGCTGCGTGATCAGTGCATGATCAGCCACGTGATCAGTGCATGATAGCCACGTGATCAGTGCATGATCAGTCACGTGATCAGTGCATGATCAGTCACGTGATCAGTGCATGATCAGCCACGTGATCAGTGCATGATCAGTCACGTGATCAGTGCATGATCAGTCACGTGACCAGTACATGGTAGCTACATGATCATTGCATGATCAGCCACGTGATCAGTGCATGATCAGCCACGTGAAATTGCCAGCTGAGCAGCATGATTCCTCACAGCTGAGTTCCATGATTATTGCCTGCTGACTGTTTGATTCGTGCCTACTCAGCTCTTTGTTTATTGCCTCCAGAGGCACATGATCAGTGTATGATAGCAAACATGATCAGTGCATGATCAGTCACATGATCAGTGCATTAAGTCACGTGATCAGTGCATGATAGTCATGTGATCAGTGCATGATCAGTCACGTGATCAGTGCATGATCAGCCACGTGATCAGTGCATGATAGCCACGTGATCAGTGCATGATCAGCCACGTGATCAGTGCATGATCAGCCACGTGATCAGTGCATGATAGCCACGTGATCAGTGCATGATCAGTCACGTGATCAGTGCATGATCAGGCACGTGATCAGTGCATGATCAGCCACGTGATCAGTGCATGATAGCCACGTGATCAGTGCATGATCAGTCACGTGATCAGTGCATGATCAGTCACGTGACCAGTACATGGTAGCTTCATGATCATTGCATGATCAGCCACGTGATCAGTGCATGATAGCCACGTGATCAGTGCATGATCAGTCACGTGATCAGTGCATGATCAGTCACGTGATCAGTGCATGATAGCCACGTGATCAGTGCATGATCAGTCACGTGATCAGTGCATGATCAGCCACGTGATCAGTGCATGATAGCCACGTGATCAGTGCATGATCAGTCACGTGATCAGTGCATGATCAGCCACGTGATCAGTGCATGATCAGCCACGTGATCAGTGCATGATCAGTCACGTGATCAGTGCATGATCATCCACGTGATCAGTGCATGATCAGTCACGTGATCAGTGCATGATCAGACGTGATCAGTGCATGATCAGTCACGTGATCAGTGCATGATAGCCACGTGATCAGTGCATGATCAGTCACGTGATCAGTGCATGATCATTCACGTGATCAGTACATGTAGCTACGTGATCAGTGCATGATCAGCCACGTGATCAGTGCATGATAGCCACGTGATCAGTGCATGATCAGCCACGTGATCAGTGCATGATCAGTCACGTGATCAGTGCATGATCAGCCACGTGATCAGTGCATGATCAATTACGTGATCAGTGCATGATCAGTCACGTGATCAGTGCATGATAGCTGCGTGATCAGTGCATGATCAGCCACGTGATCAGTGCATGATAGCCACGTGATCAGTGCATGATCAGTCACGTGATCAGTGCATGATCAGTCACGTGATCAGTGCATGATCAGCCACGTGATCAGTGCATGATCAGCTACGTGATCAGTGCATGATCAGTCACGTGATCAGTGCATGATAGCTGCGTGATCAGTGCATGATCAGCCACGTGATCAGTGCATGATAGCCACGTGATCAGTGCATGATCAGTCACGTGATCAGTGCATGATCAGTCACGTGATCAGTGCATGATCAGCCACGTGATCAGTGCATGATAGCCACGTGATCAGTGCATGATCAGTCACGTGATCGTGCATGATCAGCCACGTGATCAGTGCATGATAGCCACGTGATCAGTGCATGATAGCCACGTGATCAGTGCATGATAGCCACGTGATCAGTGCATGATCAGTCACGTGATCAGTGCATGATCAGCCACGTGATCAGTGCATGATCAGTCACGTGATCAGTGCATGATCAGTTACGTGATCAGTGCATGATCAGTCACGTGACCAGTGCATGGTAGCTACGTGATCATTGCATGATCAGCCACGTGATCAGTGCATGATAGCCACGTGATCAGTGCATGATCAGTCACGTGATCAGTGCATGATCAGCCACGTGATCAGTGCATGAGTGCCACGTGATCAGTGCATGATCAGTCACGTGACAGTGCATGATCAGCCACGTGATCAGTGCATGATCAGCCACGTGATCAGTGCATGATAGCCACGTGATCAGTGCATGATCAGTCACGTGATCAGTGCATGATCAGCCACGTGATCAGTGCATGATCAGCCACGTGATCAGTGCATGATCAGCCACGTGATCAGTGCATGATAGCCACGTGATCAGTGCATGATCAGTCACGTGATCAGTGCATGATCAGCCACGTGATCAGTGCATGATCAGCCACGTGATCAGTGCATGATCAGTCACGTGATCAGTGCATGATAGCTACGTGATCAGTGCATGATCAGCCACGTGATCAGTGCATGATAGCCACGTGATCAGTGCATGATCAGTCACGTGATCGTGTGTGATCAGCCACGTGATCAGTGCATGATATCAGTGCATGATCAGCCACGTGATCAGTGCATGATCAGTCACGTGATCAGTGCATGATAGCTACGTGATCAGTGCATGATCAGCCACGTGATCAGTGCATGATCAGTCACGTGATCATGTGTGATCAGCCACGTGATCAGTGCATGATAGCCACGTGATCAGTGCATGATAGCCACGTGATCAGTGCATGATCAGTCACGTGATCAGTGCATGATCAGTCACGTGATCGTGCATGATCAGCCACGTGATCAGTGCATGATCAGCCACGTGATCAGTGCATGATCAGCCACGTGATCAGTGCATGATCAGCCACGTGATCAGTGCATGATAGCTACGTGATCAGTGCATGATCAGCCACGTGATCAGTGCATGATCAGCCACGTGATCAGTGCATGATCAGTCACGTGATCAGTGCATGATCAGTCACGTGATCAGTGCATGATCATTCACGTGATCAGTGTATGATCAGCCACGTGAACAGTGCATGCTCAGTCACGTGATCAGGGCCTGCTGAGCTGCGTGATTACTGTCTGCTCATCTGCTTGACAATTGCCAGCTGAGCTGCACGATTCCTGCCTGTCATCTGCTTGACAATTGCCAGCTGTGCTGCGTAATTCCTGCCTGCTCAGCTGCTTGATTATTGCCAGCTGAGCAGCATGATTCCTCACAGCTGAGTTCCATGATTATTGCCTGCTGACTGTTTGATTCGTGCCTACTCAGCTCTTTGTTTATTGCCTCCAGAGGCACATGATCAGTGTATGATAGCAAACATGATCAGCGCATGATCAGTCACATGATCAGCGCCATTAAGTCACGTGATCACTACATGATAGTCATGTGATCAGTCCATGCTCAGTCACGGTATCAGTGCATGATCAGCCACGTGATCAGTGCATGATCTGTCACATGATTAGTGTATGATCATCCACGTGATCAGTGCATGGGCAGTCATGTGATCAGTGCATGATATAGACGTGATCAGTGCATGATCAGTCTCGTGATCAGTGCATGATAGCCACGTGATCAGTGCATGATCAGTCACCTGATGGGTGTATGATCATTCACGTGACCTGTACATGGTAGCTACATGATCATTGCATGATCAGCCACGTGAGTAGTGCATGATAGCCACGTGATCACTGCATGATCAGTCACGTGATCAGTGCATGATCAGTCATGTGACCAGTACATGGTAGCTGCGTGATCATGCATGATCAGCCACGTGAGCAGTGCATGATAGCCACGTGATCAGTGCATGATCAGTCACGTGATCAGTGCATGATCAGTCACGTGATCAGTGCATGATCAATTACGTGATCAGTGCATGATCAGTCACGTGATCAGTGCATGATAGCCACGTGATCAGTGCATGATCAGCCACGTGATCAGTGCATGATAGCCACGTGATCAGTGCATGATCAGCCACGTGATCAGTGCATGATCAGTCACGTGATCAGTGCATGATCAGTCACGTGATCGTGCGTGATCAGCCACGTGATCAGTGCATGATATCAGTGCATGATAGCCACGTGATCAGTGCATGATCAGTCACGTGATCAGTGCATGGTAGCTACGTGATCATTGCATGATCAGCCACGTGAGCAGTGCATGATAGCCACGTGATCAGTGCATGATCAGTCACGTGATCAGTACATGATCAGTCACGTGAACAGTGCATGATCATTTACGTGATCTGTGCATGATCAGTCACGTGACCAGTATATGGTAGCTTCGTGATCATTCCATGACGAACCACGTGAGCAGTGCATGATAGCCACGTGATGTGTGCATGATGAGTTACATGAGCAGAGTATGATCAGCCACGTGATCAGTGCATGAGTGCCACGTGATCAGTGCATGATATGTCACGTGACAGGTGTGTGATCAGCCACGTGAACAGTGCATGTTCAGCCACGTGATCAGTGCATGATAGCCACGTGATCAGTGCATGATCAGTTACGTGAGCAGTGTATGATCAGCCACGTGATCAGTGCATGGTCACACACGTGAACAGTGTATGATCAGCCACGTGATCAGTGCATGATATCCAAGTGATCAGTGCATGATCAATCACGTGATCAGTGTATGATCAGCCACGTGAACAGTGCATGCTCAGTCACGTGATCAGGGCCTGCTGAGCTGCGTGATTACTGTCTGCTCATCTGCTTGACAATTGCCAGCTGAGCTGCACGATTCCTGCCTGTCATCTGCTTGACAATTGCCAGCTGTGCTGCGTAATTCCTGCCTGCTCAGCTGCTTGATTATTGCCAGCTGAGCAGCATGATTCCTCACAGCTGAGTTCCATGATTATTGCCTGCTGACTGTTTGATTCGTGCCTACTCAGCTCTTTGTTTATTGCCTCCAGAGGCACATGATCAGTGTATGAAAGCAAACATGATCAGCGCATGATCAGTCACATGATCAGCGCCATTAAGTCACGTGATCACTACATGATAGTCATGTGATCAGTCCATGCTCAGTCACGGTATCAGTGCATGATCAGCCACGTGATCAGTGCATGATCTGTCACATGATTAGTGTATGATCATCCACGTGATCAGTGCATGGGCAGTCATGTGATCAGTGCATGATATAGACGTGATCAGTGCATGATCAGTCTCGTGATCAGTGCATGATAGCCACGTGATCAGTGCATGATCAGTCACCTGATGGGTGTATGATCATTCACGTGACCTGTACATGGTAGCTACATGATCATTGCATGATCAGCCACGTGAGTAGTGCATGATAGCCACGTGATCACTGCATGATCAGTCACGTGATCAGTGCATGATCAGTCATGTGACCAGTACATGGTAGCTGCGTGATCATGCATGATCAGCCACGTGAGCAGTGCATGATAGCCACGTGATCAGTGCATGATCAGTCACGTGATCAGTGCATGATCAGTCACGTGATCAGTGCATGATCAGCCACGTGATCAGTGCATGATCAGTCACGTGATCAGTGCATGATAGCCACGTGATCAGTGCATGATCAGTCACGTGATCAGTGCATGATGCCACGTGATCAGTGCATGATCAGTCACGTGATCAGTGCATGATCAGCCACGTGATCAGTGCATGATCAGCCACGTGATCAGTGCATGATAGCCACGTGATCAGTGCATGATCAGTCACGTGATCAGTGCATGATCAGTCACGTGATCAGTGCATGATCAGCCACGTGATCAGTGCATGATAGCCACGTGATCAGTGCATGATCAGTCACGTGATCAGTGCATGATCAGTCACGTGATCAGTGCATGATCAGCCACGTGATCAGTGCATGATAGCCACGTGATCAGTGCATGATCAGTCACGTGATCAGTGCATGATCAGTCACGTGATCAGTGCATGATCAGCCACGTGATCAGTGCATGATCAATTACGTGATCAGTGCATGATCAGTCACGTGACAGTACATGTAGCCACGTGATCAGTGCATGATCAGCCACGTGATCAGTGCATGATAGCCACGTGATCAGTGCATGATCAGTCACGTGATCAGTGCATGATCAGTCACGTGATCAGTGCATGATCAATTACGTGATCAGTGCATGATCAGTCACGTGATCAGTGCATGATAGCTACGTGATCAGTGCATGATCAGTCACGTGATCAGTGCATGATAGCCACGTGATCAGTGCATGATCAGTCACGTGATAGTGCATGTAGCCACGTGATCAGTGCATGATCAGTCACGTGATCGTGTGTGATCAGCCACGTGATCAGTGCATGATATCCACGTGATCAGTGCATGATAGTCACGTGATCAGTGCATGATAGCCACGTGATCAGTGCATGATCAGTCACGTGATCAGTGCATGATCAGTCACGTGATCAGTGCATGATCAGCCACGTGATCAGTGCATGATCAATTACGTGATCAGTGCATGATCAGTCACGTGACCAGTACATTGTTGCTACGTGATCAGTGCATGATCAGCCACGTGATCAGTGCATGATAGCCACGTGATCAGTGCATGATCAGTCACGTGATCAGTGCATGATCAGTCACGTGATCAGTGCATGATCAGTTACGTGATCAGTGCATGATCAGTCACGTGATCAGTGCATGATAGCTACGTGATCAGTGCATGATCAGCCACGTGATCAGTGCATGATAGCCACGTGATCAGTGCATGATCAGTCACGTGATCAGTGCATGATCAGTCACGTGATCAGTGCATGATCAGCCACGTGATCAGTGCATGATCAGCCACGTGATCAGTGCATGATCAGTCACGTGATCAGTGCATGATAGCTACGTGATCAGTGCATGATCAGCCACGTGATCAGTGCATGATAGCCACGTGATCAGTGCATGATAGCCACGTGATCAGTGCATGATCAGTCACGTGATACGTGTGTGATCAGCCACGTGATCAGTGCATGATATCCACGTGATCAGTGCATGATAGCCACGTGATCAGTGCATGATTAGTCACGTGATCAGTGCATGATCAGTCACGTGATACGTGTGTGATCAGCCACGGATCAGTGCATGATGAGCCACGTGATCAGTGCAGGATCAATTATGTGATCAGTCACATGACCAGTACATGGTTGCTACGTGATCATTGCATGATCAGCCACGTGATCAGTGCATGATAGCCACGTGATCAGTGCATGATCAGCCACGTGATCAGTGCATGATCAGCCACGTGATCAGTGCATGATCAGTCACGTGATCATGTGTGATCAGCCACGTGATCAGTGCATGATGAGCCACGTGATCAGTGCATGATCAATTACGTGATCAGTGCATGATCAGTCACGTGATCAGTGCATGGTTGCTACGTGATCAGTGCATGATCAGCCACGTGATCAGTGCATGATAGCCACGTGATCAGTGCATGATCAGTCACGTGATCAGTGCATGATCAGTCACGTGATCAGTGCATGATCAGCCACGTGATCAGTGCATGATCAGCACGTGATCAGTGCATGATCAGCCACGTGATCAGTGCATGATATCCAAGTGATCAGTGCATGATCATCACGTGATCAGTGTATGATCAGCCACGTGAACAGTGCATGCTCAGTCACGTGATCAGGGCCTGCTGAGCTGCGTGATTACTGTCTGCTCATCTGCTTGACAATTGCCAGCTGAGCTGCACGATTCCTGCCTGTCATCTGCTTGACAATTGCCAGCTGTGCTGCGTAATTCCTGCCTGCTCAGCTGCTTGATTATTGCCAGCTGAGCAGCATGATTCCTCACAGCTGAGTTCCATGATTATTGCCTGCTGACTGTTTGATTCGTGCCTACTCAGCTCTTTGTTTATTGCCTCCAGAGGCACATGATCAGTGTATGATAGCAAACATGATCAGCGCATGATCAGTCACATGATCAGCGCCATTAAGTCACGTGATCACTACATGATAGTCATGTGATCAGTCCATGCTCAGTCACGGTATCAGTGCATGATCAGCCACGTGATCAGTGCATGATAGCCACGTGATCAGTGCATGATAGCCAGTGATCAGTGCATGATCAGCCACGTGATCAGTGCATGATCAGCCACGTGATCAGTGCATGATAGCCACGTGATCAGTGCATGATCAGTCACGTGATCAGTGCATGATCAGTCACGTGATCATTGCATGATCAGCCACGTGATAGTGCATGATCAGCCACGTGATCAGTGCATGATCAGTCACGTGATCAGTGCATGATCAGTCACGTGATCAGTGCATGATCAGTCACGTGATCAGTGCATGATCAGCCACGTGATCAGTGCATGATAGCCACGTGATCAGTGCATGATCAGTCACGTGATCAGTGCATGATCAGTCACGTGATCAGTGCATGATCAGCCACGTGATCAGTGCATGATCAGCCACGTGATCAGTGCATGATCAATTACGTGATCAGTGCATGATCAGCCACGTGATCAGTGCATGATCAGTCACGTGATCAGTGCATGATCAGTCACGTGATCAGTGCATGATCATCCACGTGATCAGTGCATGATCAGTCATGTGATCAGTGCATGATAGCCCGTGATCAGTGCATGATCAGTCCCGTGATCAGTGCATGATCAGCCACGTGATCAGTGCATGATAGCTACGTGATCAGTGCATGATCAGCCACGTGATCAGTGCATGATAGCCACGTGATCAGTGCATGACAATCACGTGATCAGTGCATGATAGCCACGTGATCAGTGCATGATCAGTCACGTGATCAGTGTGTGATCAGCCACGTGAACAGTGCATGCTCAGTCACGTGATAAGGGCCTGCTGAGCTGCGTGATTACTGTCTGCTCATCTGCTTGACAATTGCCAGCTGAGCTGCACGATTCCTGCCTGTCATCTCCTTGACAATTGCCACCTGTGCCGCATAATTCCTGCCTGCTCATCTACTTGATTATTGCCAGCTGAGCAGCATGATTTCTCACAGCTGAGTTCCATGATTATAGCCTGCTGACTGATTCCTGCCTACTCAGCTCTTTGTTCATTGCCTGCAGATGCACATGATCAGTGTGTGACACCAAACATGATCAGCACATGATCAGTCACATGATCAGTGCATGATAAGCCACGTGATCAGTGCATGATCAATTACGTGATCAGTGCATGATCAGTCACGTGACCAGTATATGGTAGCTGCGTGATCATTGCATGATCAGCCACGTGAGCAGTGCATGATAGCCACGTGATCAGTGCATGATCAGTCACGTGATCAGTGCATGATCAGTCACGTGATCAGTGCATGATCAGCCACGTGATCAGTGCATGATCAGCCACGTGATCAGTGCATGATCACTCACGTGACCAGTGCATGATAGCTACGTGATCAGTGCATGATCAGCCACGTGATCAGTGCATGGTCAGACACGTGATCAGTGTATGATCAGCCACGTGATCAGTGCATGATATCCAAGTGATCAGTGCATGATCATTCACGTGATCAGTGTATGATCAGCCACGTGAACAGTGCATGCTCAGTCACGTGATCAGGGCCTGCTGAGCTGCGTGATTACTGTCTGCTCATCTGTTGACAATTGCCAGCTGAGCTGCATGATTCCTGCCTGTCATCTGCTTGACAATTGCCAGCTGTGCTGTGTAATTCCTGCCTGCTCAGCTGCTTGATTATTGCCAGCTGAGCAGCATGATTCCTCACAGCTGAGTTCCATGATTATTGCCTGCTGACTGTTTGATTCGTGCCTACTCAGCTCTTTGTTTATTGCCTCCAGAGGCACATGATCAGTGTATGAAAGCAAACATGATCAGCGCATGATCAGTCACATGATCAGCGCCATGAAGTCACGTGATCACTACATGATAGTCATGTGATCAGTCCATGCTCAGTCACGGTAGCAGTGCATGATCAGCCACGTGATCAGTGCATGATAGCCACGTAATCATTGCACGATAGCCACATGATCAGTGCATGATCTGCCAGGTGATCAGTACATGATAGCTACGTAATCAGTTCATGATTAGTCACCTGATCTGTGCATGACCAGGCAGGTGATCAGTGTATGATCAGCCACATGGACAGTGCATGATAGCCACGTGATCAGTGCATGATCAGTCACCTGATGGGTGTATGATCGGTCACGTGACCGGTACATGGTAGCTACATGATCATTGCATGATCAGCCACGTGATCAGTGCATGATAGCCACTTGATCAGTGCATGATCAGTCACGTGATCAGTGCATGATCAGTCACTTGATCAGTGCATGATAGCCACGTGATCAGTGCATGATCAGTTACGTGAAAAGTGTATGATCAGCCACGTGATTAGTGCATGGTCAGACACGTGAACAGTGTATGATCAGCCACGTGATCAGTGCATGATATCTAGGTGATCAGTGCATGATCAATCACGTGATAAGTGTATGATCAGCCACGTGATCAGTGCCTGGTCAGCCACGTGATCAGTGCATGATCTGTCACATGATTAGTGTATGATCATCCACATGATCAGTGCATGGGCAGTCACGTGATCAGTGCATGATTAGACGTGATCAGTGCATTTTCAGTCTCATGGTCAGTGCATGATAGCCACATGATCAGTGCATGATATCCACATGATCAGTGCATGATAGCCACGTGATCAGTGCATGAGAGCTACGTAATCACTGCATGATCAGTCACGTGATACATGTGTGATAAGCCACGTGATCAGTGCATGATGAGCCACGTGATCTGTGCAGTATCAATTACGTGATGAGTGCATGATCAGTCCCGTGACCAGTACATGGTTGCTACGTGATCATTGCATGATGAGCCACGTGAGTAGTGCATGATAGCCACGTGATCAGTACATGATCAGTCATGTGAACAGTGCATGATCATTTACATAATCTGTGCATGATGAGTCACGTGACCAGTATATTGTAGCTACGTGATCATTGCATGACGAACCACGTGAGCAGTGCATGATAGCCACGTGATGTGTGCATGATCAGTTACGTGAGCAGAGTATGATCAGCCACGTGATCAGTGCATGAGTGTCACGTGATCAGTGCATGATATGTCATGTGACAGGTGTGTGATCAGCCACGTGAACAGTGCATGTTCAGCCACCTGATCAGTGTATGATAGCCACGTGATGTGTGCATGATCAGTTACGTGAGCAGTGTATGATCAGCCACGTGATCAGTGCATGAGTGTCCCGTGATCAGTGCATGATATGTCATGTGACAGGTGCGTGATCAGCCACGTGAACACTGTATGATCAGCCACGTGATCAGTGCATGATATCCAAGTGATCAGTGCATGATCCATCACGTGATCAGTGTATGATCAGCCACGTGAACAGTGCATGCTCAGTCACATGATCAGGGCCTGCTGAGCTGCGTGATTACTGTCTGCTCCTCTGCTTGACAATTGCAGCTGTGCTGTGTAATTCCTGCCTGCTCAGCTGCTTGATTATTGCCAGCTGAGCAGCATGATTCCTCACAGTTGAGTTCCATGATTATTGCCTGCTGACTGTTTGATTCGTGCCTACTCAGCTCTTTGTTTATTGCCTCCAGAGGCACATGTTCAGTGTATGATAGCAAACATGATCAGCGCATGATCAGCACCATTAAGTCACGTGATCACTACATGATAGTTATGTGATCAGTCCATGCTCAGTCACGGTATCAGTGCATGATCAGCCAAGTGATCAGTGCATGATAGCCACGTGATCATTGCATGATAGCCACGTGATCAGTGCATGATCAGCCACGTGATCAGTGCATGATCACGTGATCAGTGCATGATCAGTCACGTGATCAGTGCATGATCAGTCACGTGATCAGTGCATGATCAGCCACGTGATCAGTGCATGATGCAGTCACGTGATCAGTGCATGATCCACGTGATCAGTGCATGCTGATCAGTGCATGATCAGCGTGATCAGTGCTCATCAGTGCTTGACATTTGCCAGCTGAGCTGCACGATTCCTGCCTGCCATCTCTTTGACAATTGCCACCTGTGCTGCGTAATTCCTGCCTACTCATCTATTTGATTATTGCCAGCTGAGCAGCATAATTTCTCAGAGCTGAGTTTCATGATTATAGCCTGCTGACTGATTCCTGCCTACTCAGCTCTATGTTCTTTGCCTCCAGAGGCACATGATCAGTGTGTGACACCAAACATGATCAGCACATGATCAGTTACATGATGAATGCATGATAAGCCAGGTGATCAGTGCATAATCAATTACGTGATCAGTGCATGATCAGTCATGAGACCAGTACATGGTAGCTGCGTGATCATTGCATGATCAGCCACGTGAGCAGTGCATGATAGCCAAGTGATCATTGCATGATCAGCCACGTGATCAGTGCATGATCAGTCACGTGATACGTGTGTGATCAGCCACGTGATCAGTGCATGATATCCACGTGATCGATTCAGGATAGCCACGTGATCACTTCATGATTAGTCACGTGATCTGTACATGATCAGTCAAGTGATACGTGTGTGATCAGCCACCGGATCAGTGTGTGATGAGCCAGGTGATCAGTGCAGGATCAATTACGTGATCAGTGCATGATCAGTCACGAGACCAGTATGTGGTTGCTACGTGATCGTTGCATGATCAGCCACGTGAGCAGAGCATGATAGCCACGTGATCAGTGCATGATCAGTCACGTGATCAGTACATGATCAGTCTCGTGAACAGTGCATGATCATTTACGTGATCTGTGCATGATCAGTCACGTGACCAGTATATGGTAGCTTCGTGATCATTCCATGACGAACCACGTGAGCAGTGCATGATAGCCACGTGATGTGTGCATGATGAGTGACATGAGCAGAGTATGATCAGCCACGTGATCAGTGCATGAGTGCCAGATGAGCAATGCAAGATATGTCACGTGACAGGTGTGTGATCAGCCAGGTGAACAGTGCATGTACAGCCACGTATTCAGTGCATGATAGCCACGTGATCAGTGCATGATCAGTCACGTGATCAGTGCATGATTATTCACGTGTTCAGTGCATGATCAATTACGTGATCAGTGCATGATCAGTCACGTGACCAGTACATGGTAGTTACGTGATCATTGCATGATTAGCCACGTGATCAGTGCATGATAGCCACGTGATCAGTGCATGATAGCCACGTGATCAGTGCATGATCAGTCATGTGATACGTGTGTGATCAGCGACGTGATCAGTGCATGGTGTCCACGTGATCAGTGCATGATATGTCACGTGACAGGTGTGTGATCAGCCACGTGAACAGTGCATGTTCCACCACGTATTCAGTGCATGATAGCCACGTGATCAGTGCATGATCAGTTACGTGAGTAGTGTATGACCAGACACGTGATCAGTGCATGGTCAGACACGTGTTCAGTGCATGATCAGCCACGTGATCAGTGCATGATCAATTACGTGATCAGTGCATGATCACTCACAGGACCAGTACATGGTAGCTACGTGATCATTGCAGGATCAGCCACGTGATCAGTGCATGATGAATTACGTGATCAGTGCGTGATCAGTTGCGTGAGCAGTGTATGATCAGCCTCGTGATCAGTGCATGGTCAGACACGTGAACAGTGTATGATTAGCCACATGATCCATGCACGATCAGTCACGTGACCAGCACATGGTAGCTGCGTGATCATTTCATGATCAGCCACGTTAGGAGTGGATGATAGCCACGTGATCAGTGCTTGATCAGCCACGAGATCAGTGCATGATCAATTACGTGATCAGTGCAAGATCAGTCAATTGAACAGTACATGGTAGCTACGTGATCATTGCATGATCGGCCACCTGATCAGTGCATGATAGCCACGTGATCAGTGCATGATCAGTCACGTGATACGTTTGTGATCAGCCACGTGATCCGTGCATGATATCCACGTGATCAGTGAATGATAGCTACGTGATCACTGCATGATAACCACGTGATCATTGCATGATCAGTCACGTGATACGTGTGTGATCAGCCACGTGATCAGTGCATGATGAGTCAGGTGATCAGTGCAGGATTAATTACGTGATCAGTGCATGATCAGTCACGTGATCAGTACATGGTTGCTACGTTACCATTGCACGATCAGCCACCTGAGCAGTGCATGATAGCCACGTGATCAGTGCGTGATCAGTCACGTGATCAGTACATGATCAGTCACGTGAACAGTGCATGATCATTTACGTGATCTGTGCATGATCAGTCACGTGACCAGTATATGGTAGCTACGTGAACATTGCATGACCAGCCAGGTGAGAAGTGTATGATAGCCACCTGATGTGTGCATGATCAGTTACGTGAGCAGAATATGATCACCCACGTGATCAGTGCATGAGTGCCACGTGATCAGAGCATGATCAGTCACGTGACAGGTGTGTGATCAGCCACGTGAACAGTGCATGTTCAGCCACGTGATCAGTGCATGATATCTACGTGATCAGTGCATGATCAGCCACGTGAGCAGTGCATGGTCAGACACGTGAACAGTGTATGATCAAACACGTGATTAGTGCATGATATCCACGTGATCAGTGCATGATCAGTCTCGTGAACAGTGCATGATCAGACACGTGAACAGTGTATGATCAGCCACATGATCAGTGCATGATAGCCACGTGATCAGTGCATGATGAGTCTCGTGAAGAGTGCATGATCAGTCACGTGATCAGTGTATGATCAGCCACTTGATCAGTGCATGATCAATTACGTGATAGGTGCATGATCAGTCATGTGACCAGTATATGGTAGCTATGTGAACATTGTATGATCAGCCACGTAAGCAGTGCATGATACACACGTGATCAGTGCATGATCAATCACGTGATCAGTACATGATCAGTCACGTGATCAGTGCATGATCAATTACATTACCATTGCATGATCAGGCACGTGACCAGTATATGTAAGCTACGTGATTATTACAGGATCAGTCACGTGAGCACTGCAGGATAGACACGTGATCAGTGCATGATCAGCTACGTGAGCAGTGTATGATCAGCCACGTGATCAGTGCATGATACCTACGTGATCAGTTCATGATTAGTCACGTGATCTGTGCCTGACAAGCACGTAATCAGTGTATGATATTCACGTGATCAGTGAATTATAGCCACGTGATAAGTTCATGATTAGTCACGTGATCTGTGCATGATCAGGAACTTGAACAGTGTATGATCAGCCACGTGATTAGTGCAATATAGCCACGGGATAAGTTCATGATTAGTTACCTGATCTGTGCATGACCAGGCACGTGAAAAGGGTATGATCAGCCACGTAATCAGGGCATTATAGCCACGTGATCAGTGCATGATCAGTCAAGTGATCAGTGCGAGAACAGTCACGTGATCAGTGCATGATGAGCCACGTGATCAGTGCTTGAGCAATTACATGATCAGTGCATGATCATTCAGGTGACCAGTACATGGTTGCTACGTGATCATTGCATGATCACCCACGTGAGGAGACCATGATAGCCACGTGATCAGTGCATGATCAGTCACGTGATCAGTACATGATCAGTCACGGGAACAGTGCATGTTCATTTACGTGATCTGTGCATGATCAGTCACGTGACTAGTATATGGTAGCTACGTGATCATTGCATGACCAGCCACGTGAGCAGTGCATGATAGCCACGTGATGTGTGCATGATCAGTCACGTGATCAGTGCATGATCAGCCACGTGATCAGTGCATGACCAGTCACGTGATACGTGTGTGATCAGCCACGTGATCAGTGCCTGATATCCACGTGATCAGTGCAGGATAGCCACGTGATCACTTCATGATTAGTCATGTGATCTATACATGATCAGTCACGTGATACGTGTGTGATCAGCAACCGGATCAGTGCGTGATGAGCCACGTGATCAGTGCAGGATCAATTACGTGATCAGTGCATGATCAGTCACGAGACCAGTACATGGTTGCTACGTGATCGTTGCATGATCAGCCACGTGAGCAGAGCATGATAGCCACGTGATCAGTGCATGATCAGTCACGTGATCAGTACATGATCAGTCACGTGAACAGTGCATGATCATTTACGTGATCTGTGCATGATCAGTCACGTGACCAGTATATGGTAGCTACGTGATCATTTCATGACGAACCACGTGAGCAGTGCATGATAGCCACATGATGTGTGCATGATGAGTTACATGAGCAGAGTATGATCAGCCACGTGATCAGTGCATGAGTGCCACGTGATAAGTGCATGATCAGTCACGTGACCAGTGCATGGTAGCTACGTGAACATTGCATGATGAGCCACGTGATCAGTGCATGATAGCCACGTGATCAGTGCATGATAGCCACGTCATCAGTGCATGATCAGTCACGTGATCAGTGCATGATCAGTCACGTGATCAGTGCATGATCAGCCACGTGATCAGTGCATGATCAGCCACATGATAAGTTCATGATCAATTACGTGATCAGTGCATGATCAGTCACTTGACCAGTACATGGTAGCTACGTGATCATTGAATGAACAGCCGCGTGAGCAGTGCATGATAGCCACGTGATCAGTGCATGATCTGTCACATGATCAGTGTATGATCATCCGGGTGATCAGTGCATGGGCAGTCATGTGATCAGTGCATGATATAGACGTGATTAGTGCATGATCAGTCTCGTGATCAGTGTATGATCAACCACGTGATCAGTGCACGATAGCCAGCTAATGAGTGCATGATAGCCAGATGATCAGTGCATTATCAGTCACGTGATCAGTGTATGATCAGCCAAGTAATCAGTGCATGATAGCCAACTGATCAGTGGATGATCAGTCATGTGATCAGTGCATGATCAGTCACGTGATCAGTGTATGACCAGCCATATGATTAGTGCATGATAGCCACGTGATCAGTGCATGGTCAGTCACCTGATCAGTGCATGATCATTCACGTGAGCATTGCATGTGAGTCATGTAGACAATGCATGATAGCGCCATGATCAGTGCATCATCAGTCCCGTGATGAGTGTGTGATCAGCCAAGTGATCAGTGCAAGATAGCAACGTGATCAGTGCATGATCAGCCACGTCATCAGTGCATGATAGCCACGTGAGCAGTGCATACAATTACGTGATCAGTGCATGCACGATCACGTGATCAGTGCATGAGAGCCACGTGATCAGTGCATGATTATTCACGTGATAGGTGTGTGATCAGCGACGTGAACAGTGCATGCTCAGTCACGTGATCAGGGCCTGCTGAGCTGCGTGATTACTGTCTGCTCATCTGCTTGACAATTGCCAGCTGAGCTGTACGATTCCTGCCTGTCATCTCCTTGACAATTGCCACCTGTGCTGCATAATTCCTGCCTGCTCATCTACTTGATTATTGCCAGCTGAGCAGCATGATTTATCAAAGCTGAGTTCCATGATTATAGCCTGCTGACTGATTCCTGCCTACTCACCTCTTTGTTAATTGCCAGCAGATGCACATGATCAGTGTGTGACACCAAACATGATCAGCACATGATCAGTCACATGATCAATGCATGATAAGCCAGGTGATCAGTGCATGATCAATTACGTGATCAGTGCATGATCAGTCATGTGACCAGTACATGGTAGCTGCGTGATCATTGCATGATCAGACACGTGAGCAGTGCATGATAGCCACGTGATCAGTGCATGAACAGTCACGTGTTCAGTACATGATCAGCCACGTGATCCGTGCATGATCAATTACGTGATCAGTGCATGGTCAGTCACGTGTTCAGTGCATGATCAGCCACGTGATCCATGCATGATCAATTACGTGATCAGTGCATGGTCACTCACGGGACCAGTACATGGTAGCTACATGATCATTGCATGATCAGCCACGTGATCAGTGCATGGTCAATTACGTGATCAGTGCATCATCAGTTACGTGAGCAGTGTATGATCAGCCATGTGATCAGTGCATGGTCAGACACGTGAACAGTGTATGATCAGCCACGTGATCAGTGCATGATATCCAAGTGATCAGTGCATGATCAATCACGTGATCAGTGTATGATCAGCCAGGTGAACAGTGCTTGCTCAGTCACGTGATCAGGGCCTGCTTAGCTGCGTGATTACTGTCTGCTCATCTGCTTGACAATTGCCAGCTGAGCTGCATGATTCCTGCCTGTCATCTGCTTGACAATTGCCAGCTGTGCTGTGTAATTCCTGCCTGCTGAGCTGCTTGATTATTGTCAGCTGAGCATCATGATTCCTCACAGCTGAGTTCCATGATTTTTGCCTGCTGACTGTTTGATTCGTGCCTACTCAGCTCTTTGTTTATTGCCTCCAGAGGCACATGATCAGTGTATGAAAGCAAACATGATCAGCGCATGATCAGTCACATGATCAGCGCCATTAAGTCACGTGATCACTACATGATAGTCATGTGATCAGTCCATTCTCAGTCACGGTATCAGTGCATAATCAGCCAAGTGATCAGTGCATGATAGCCATGTGATCATTGCATGATAGCCACATGACCAGTGCATGATCAGCCAGGTGATCAGTACATGATAGCTACGTAATCAGTTCATGATTAGTCACCTGATCTGTGAATGACCAGGCAGGTGATCAGTGTATGATCAGCCACGTTAACAGTGCAATATAGCCACGTGATCAGTGCATGATCAGTCACCTGATGGGTGTATGATCGGTCACGTGACCGGTACATGGTAGCTTCATGATCATTGCATGATCAGCCACGTGATCAGTGCATGATAGCCACTTGATCAGGGCATGATCATTCACGAGACCAATGCATGATCAGTCACGTGATCAGTGCATGATAGTCACGTGATCAGTGCATGATCAGTTACGTGAGCAGTGTATGATCAGCCACGTGATCAGTGCAAGGTCAGACACGTGAACAGTGTATGATCAGCCACGTGATCAGTGCATGATATCCAAGTGATCAGTGCATGATCAATCACGTGATAAGTGTATGATCAGCCAGGTGAACAGTGCATGCTCAGTCACGTGATCAGGGCCTGCTGAGCTGCGTGATTACTGTCTGCTCATCTGCTTGACAATTGCCAGCTGAGCTGCATGATTCCTGCCTGTCATCTGCTTGACAATTGCCAGCTGTGCTGCGTAATTCCTGCCTGATCAGCTGCTTGATTATTGCCAGCTGAGCAGCATGATTCCTCACACCTGAGTTCCATGATTATTGCCTGCTGACTGTTTGATTCGTGCCTACTCAGCTCTTTGTTTATTGCCTCCAGAGGCACATGATCAGTGTATGATAGCAAACATGATCAGCGCATGATCAGTCACATGATCAGCGCCATTAAGTCACGTGATCACTACATGATAGTCATGTGATCAGTCCATGCTCAGTCACGGTATCAGTGCATGATCAGCCACGTGATCAGTGTATGATCAGCCAAGTAATAAGTGCATGATAGCCAACTGATCAGTGTATGATCAGTCATGTGATCAGTGCATGATCAGTTACGTGATCAGTGCATGATCAGCCACGTGATCAGTGCATGGTCAGTCACCTGATCAGTGCATGATCATTCACGTGAGCATTGCATGTGGAGTCATGTAGACAATGCATGATAGCGCCATGATCAGTGCATCATCAGTCCCGTGATGAGTGTATGATCAGCCAAGTGATCAGTGCAAGATAGCTACGTGATCAGTGCATGATCAGCCATGTCATCAGTGCATGATAGCCACGTGAGCAGTGCATACAATTACGTGATCAGTGCATGCACGATCACGTGATCAGTGCATGAGAGCCACGTGATCAGTGCATGATTATTCACGTGATAGGTGTGTGATCAGCGACGTGAACAGTGCATGCTCAGTCACGTGATCAGGGCCTGCTGAGCTGCGTGATTACTGTCTGCTCATCTGCTTGACAATTGCCAGCTGAGCTGTACGATTCCTGCCTGTCATCTCCTTGACAATTGCCACCTGTGCTGCATAATTCCTGCCTGCTCATCTACTTGATTATTGCCAGCTGAGCAGCATGATTTATCAAAGCTGAGTTCCATGATTATAGCCTGCTGACTGATTCCTGCCTACTCACCTCTTTGTTCATTGCCTGCAGATGCACATGATCAGTGTGTGACACCAAACATGATCAGCACATGATCAGTCACATGATCAATGCATGATAAGCCAGGTGATCAGTGCATGATCAATTACGTGATCAGTGCATGATCAGTCATGTGACCAGTACATGGTAGCTGCGTGATCATTGCATGATCAGACACGTGAGCAGTGCATGATAGCCACGTGATCAGTGCATGAACAGTCACGTGTTCAGTACATGATCAGCCACGTGATCCGTGCATGATCAATTACGTGATCAGTGCATGGTCAGTCACGTGTTCAGTGCATGATCAGCCACGTGATCCATGCATGATCAATTACGTGATCAGTGCATGGTCACTCACGGGACCAGTACATGGTAGCTACATGATCATTGCATGATCAGCCACGTGATCAGTGCATGGTCAATTACGTGATCAGTGCATCATCAGTTACGTGAGCAGTGTATGATCAGCCATGTGATCAGTGCATGGTCAGACACGTGAACAGTGTATGATCAGCCACGTGATCAGTGCATGATATCCAAGTGATCAGTGCATGATCAATCACGTGATCAGTGTATGATCAGCCAGGTGAACAGTGCTTGCTCAGTCACGTGATCAGGGCCTGCTTAGCTGCGTGATTACTGTCTGCTCATCTGCTTGACAATTGCCAGCTGAGCTGCATGATTCCTGCCTGTCATCTGCTTGACAATTGCCAGCTGTGCTGTGTAATTCCTGCCTGCTGAGCTGCTTGATTATTGTCAGCTGAGCATCATGATTCCTCACAGCTGAGTTCCATGATTTTTGCCTGCTGACTGTTTGATTCGTGCCTACTCAGCTCTTTGTTTATTGCCTCCAGAGGCACATGATCAGTGTATGAAAGCAAACATGATCAGCGCATGATCAGTCACATGATCAGCGCCATTAAGTCACGTGATCACTACATGATAGTCATGTGATCAGTCCATTCTCAGTCACGGTATCAGTGCATAATCAGCCAAGTGATCAGTGCATGATAGCCATGTGATCATTGCATGATAGCCACATGACCAGTGCATGATCAGCCAGGTGATCAGTACATGATAGCTACGTAATCAGTTCATGATTAGTCACCTGATCTGTGAATGACCAGGCAGGTGATCAGTGTATGATCAGCCACGTTAACAGTGCAATATAGCCACGTGATCAGTGCATGATCAGTCACCTGATGGGTGTATGATCGGTCACGTGACCGGTACATGGTAGCTTCATGATCATTGCATGATCAGCCACGTGATCAGTGCATGATAGCCACTTGATCAGGGCATGATCATTCACGAGACCAATGCATGATCAGTCACGTGATCAGTGCATGATAGTCACGTGATCAGTGCATGATCAGTTACGTGAGCAGTGTATGATCAGCCACGTGATCAGTGCAAGGTCAGACACGTGAACAGTGTATGATCAGCCACGTGATCAGTGCATGATATCCAAGTGATCAGTGCATGATCAATCACGTGATAAGTGTATGATCAGCCAGGTGAACAGTGCATGCTCAGTCACGTGATCAGGGCCTGCTGAGCTGCGTGATTACTGTCTGCTCATCTGCTTGACAATTGCCAGCTGAGCTGCATGATTCCTGCCTGTCATCTGCTTGACAATTGCCAGCTGTGCTGCGTAATTCCTGCCTGATCAGCTGCTTGATTATTGCCAGCTGAGCAGCATGATTCCTCACAGCTGAGTTCCATGATTATTGCCTGCTGACTGTTTGATTCGTGCCTACTCAGCTCTTTGTTTATTGCCTCCAGAGGCACATGATCAGTGTATGATAGCAAACATGATCAGCGCATGATCAGTCACATGATCAGCGCCATTAAGTCACGTGATCACTACATGATAGTCACGTGATCAGTCCATGCTCAGTCACGGTATCAGTGCATGATCAGCCACGTGATCAGTGCATGATCTGTCACATGATTAGTGTATGATCATCCACATGATCAGTGCATGGGCAGTCATGTGATCAGTGCATGATTAGACGTGATAGGTGCATTTTCAGTCTTGCGGTCAGTGCATGTTAGCCACGTGATCAGTGCATGATCAATCACCTGATGGGTGTATGATCATTCACGTGACCGGTTCATGGTAGCTATATGATAAGTGTATGACCAGCCATGTGATAAGTGCATGATAGCCACGTGATCAGTGCATGATCAGCCACGTGATCAATGCATGATCAGTCACGTGATCAGTGCATGATCAGCCACATGATCAGTGCATGATCAATTACGTCATCAGTGCATGATCAGTCACGGGACCAGTACATGGTAGCTGCGTGATCACTGTATGACCAGCCAAGTGATCAGTGCATGATAGCCACGTGATCAGTGCATGATCAGCCACGTGATCAGTGCATGATCAGTCACGTGATCAGTGCATGATCAGCCACATGATCAGTGCATGATCAATTACGTCATCAGTGCATGATAAGTCACGGAACCAGTACATGGTAGCTGCGTGATCACTGTATGACCAGCCAAGTGATCAGTGCATGATAGCCACGTGATCAGTGCATGATAAGTCACGTGATCAGTGCATGATCAGTCACGTGATCAGTGCATGATCAGCCACATGATCAGTGCATGATCAATTATGTCATCACTGCATGATCAGTCACGTGACCAGTACATGGTAGCGGCGTGATCATTGCATTATCAGCCAAGTTAACAGTGCATGATAGCCACGTGATCAGTGCATGATCAGTCACGTCATCAGTGCATGATTATTCACGTGTTCAGTGCATGACCAGCCACATGATCATTGCATGATCAATTACGTGATCAGTGCATGATAACCTCGTGATCAGTGCATGATCAGTCATGTGATACGTGTGTGATCAGCCACGTGATCAGTGCATGATATCCATGTGATCAGTGAATGATAGCCACGTGATTACTGCATGATAGCCACGTGATCAGTGCATGATCAGTCACGTGATACGTGTGTGATAAGTCACGTGATCAGTGCATGATAAGTCAGGTGATCAGTGCATAATTAATTACGTGATCAGTGCATGATCAGTCACGTGACCAGTACATGGTAGCTACGTGAACTTTGCATGATCAGCCACGTGAGCAGTGCATGATAGCCACGTGATATTTGCATGATCAGTCACGTGATCAGTGCATGATCAGTCCACGTGAACAGTGCATGATCATTTACGTGATCTGAGCATGATCAGTAACGTGACAAGTATATGGTAGCTACGTGAACATTGCATGATCAGCCACGTGAGAAGTGCATGATAGCCACGTGATGTGTGCATGATCAGTTACGTGAGCAGAGTATGATCAGCCACGTGATCACTTCATGAGTAGTCACGTGATCTGTGCATGATCAGTCACGTGATAGGTGTGTGATCAGCCACCGGATCAGTGCGTGATATCCACGTGATCAGTGCAGGATCAATTACGTGAACAGTGTATGATCAGTCACGAGAGCAGTGCGTGGTCTGCCACGTGAACGTTGTATGATCAGCCACGTGAGCAGAGCATGATAGCCACGTGATCAGTGCATGATGAGTCACGTGAACAGTACATGATCAGTCTCGTGAACAGGGCATGATCATTTACATGATCTGTGCATGATCAGTCACGTGACCAGTATATGGTAGCTTCGTGATCATTCCATGACGAACCACGTGAGCTGTGCATGATAGCCACGTGATGTGTGCATGATGAGTGACATGAGCAGAGTATGATCAGCCACGTGATCAGTGCATGATCAGCCAGGTGAGCAATGCAAGATAGTCACGTGATCAGTGTGACCAGCCAGGTGAACAGTGCATGATAGCCACGTATTCAGTGCATGATAGTCACGTGATCAGTGCATGATCAGTCACGTGATCAGTGTATGATCATCCACGTGTTCAGTGCATGATCAGTTACGTGATCAGTGCATAATCAGTCACGTGACCAGTACATGGTAGTTACGTGATCATTGCATGATCAGCCACGTGATCAGTGCATGTATAGTCACGTGAGGCAATGCATTATAGCGCCGTAATCAGTGCACGATCAGTCATGTGAAACGTGTATGATCAGCGACGTGATCAGTGCAAGGTATCTACCTGATCAGTGCATGATCTGTCACATGATCAGGTGTATGATCAGCCACGTGATCAGTGCATGTTCCAGCCACGTGTGCAGTGCATGATAGCTACGTGATCAGTGCATGTGCAATTACGTGATCAGTGCATGAGAGCCACGTGATCAATGCATGATCATTCACGTGATAGGTGTGTGATCAGAGACGTGAACAGTGCATGCTCAGTCACGTGATCAGTGCATGATCAATTACGTGATCAGTGCATGATCACTCACAGGACCAGTACATGGTAGCTACGTGATCATTGCAGGATCAGCCACGTGATCAGTGCATGATGAATTACGTGATCAGTGCGTGATCAGTTGCGTGAGCAGTGTATGATCAGCCTCGTGATCAGTGCATGGTCAGACACGTGAACAGTGTATGATTAGCCACATGATCCATGCACGATCAGTCACGTGACCAGCACATGGTAGCTGCGTGATCATTTCATGATCAGCCACGTTAGCAGTGGATGATAGCCACGTGATCAGTGCTTGATCAGCCACGAGATCAGTGCATGATCAATGACGTGATCAGTGCAAGATCAGTCAATTGAACAGTACATGGTAGCTACGTGATCATTGCATGATCGGCCACCTGATCAGTGCATGATAGCCACGTGATCAGTGCATGATCAGTCACGTGATACGTGTGTGATCAACCATGTGATCCGTGCATGATATCCACGTGATCAGTGAATGATAGCCACGTGATCACTGCATGATAACCACGTGATCATTGCATGATCAGTCACGTGATACGTGTGTGATCAGCCACGTGATCAGTGCATGATGAGTCAGGTGATCAGTGCAGGATTAATTACGTGATCAGTGCATGATCAGTCACGTGATCAGTACATGGTTGCTACGTTACCATTGCACGATCAGCCACCTGAGCAGTGCATGATAGCCACGTGATCAGTGCGTGATCAGTCACGTGATCAGTACATGATCAGTCACGTGAACAGTGCATGATCATTTACGTGATCTGTGCATGATCAGTCACGTGACCAGTATATGGTAGCTACGTGAACATTGCATGACCAGCCAGGTGAGAAGTGTATGATAGCCACCTGATGTGTGCATGATCAGTTACGTGAGCAGAATATGATCACCCACGTGATCAGTGCATGAGTGCCACGTGATCAGAGCATGATCAGTCACGTGACAGGTGTGTGATCAGCCACGTGAACAGTGCATGTTCAGCCACGTGATCAGTGCATGATATCTACGTGATCAGTGCATGATCAGCCACGTGAGCAGTGCATGGTCAGACACGTGAACAGTGTATGATCAAACACGTGATTAGTGCATGATATCCACGTGATCAGTGCATGATCAGTCTCGTGAACAGTGCATGATCAGACACGTGAACAGTGTATGATCAGCCACATGATCAGTGCATGATAGCCACGTGATCAGTGCATGATGAGTCTCGTGAAGAGTGCATGATCAGTCACGTGATCAGTGTATGATCAGCCACTTGATCAGTGCATGATCAATTACGTGATAGGTGCATGATCAGTCATGTGACCAGTATATGGTAGCTATGTGAACATTGTATGATCAGCCACGTAAGCAGTGCATGATACACACGTGATCAGTGCATGATCAATCACGTGATCAGTACATGATCAGTCACGTGATCAGTGCATGATCAATTACATTACCATTGCATGATCAGGCACGTGACCAGTATATGTAAGCTACGTGATTATTACAGGATCAGTCACGTGAGCACTGCAGGATAGACACGTGATCAGTGCATGATCAGCTACGTGAGCAGTGTATGATCAGCCACGTGATCAGTGCATGATACCTACGTGATCAGTTCATGATTAGTCACGTGATCTGTGCCTGACAAGCACGTAATCAGTGTATGATATTCACGTGATCAGTGAATTATAGCCACGTGATAAGTTCATGATTAGTCACGTGATCTGTGCATGATCAGGAACTTGAACAGTGTATGATCAGCCACGTGATTAGTGCAATATAGCCACGGGATAAGTTCATGATTAGTTACCTGATCTGTGCATGACCAGGCACGTGAAAAGGGTATGATCAGCCACGTAATCAGGGCATTATAGCCACGTGATCAGTGCATGATCAGTCAAGTGATCAGTGCGAGAACAGTCACGTGATCAGTGCATGATGAGCCACGTGATCAGTGCTTGAGCAATTACATGATCAGTGCATGATCATTCAGGTGACCAGTACATGGTTGCTACGTGATCATTGCATGATCACCCACGTGAGGAGACCATGATAGCCACGTGATCAGTGCATGATCAGTCACGTGATCAGTACATGATCAGTCACGGGAACAGTGCATGTTCATTTACGTGATCTGTGCATGATCAGTCACGTGACTAGTATATGGTAGCTACGTGATCATTGCATGACCAGCCACGTGAGCAGTGCATGATAGCCACGTGATGTGTGCATGATCAGTCACGTGATCAGTGCATGATCAGCCACGTGATCAGTGCATGACCAGTCACGTGATACGTGTGTGATCAGCCACGTGATCAGTGCCTGATATCCACGTGATCAGTGCAAGATAGCCACGTGATCACTTCATGATTAGTCATGTGATCTATACATGATCAGTCACGTGATACGTGTGTGATCAGCAACCGGATCAGTGCGTGATGAGCCACGTGATCAGTGCAGGATCAATTACGTGATCAGTGCATGATCAGTCACGAGACCAGTACATGGTTGCTACGTGATCGTTGCATGATCAGCCACGTGAGCAGAGCATGATAGCCACGTGATCAGTGCATGATCAGTCACGTGATCAGTACATGATCAGTCACGTGAACAGTGCATGATCATTTACGTGATCTGTGCATGATCAGTCACGTGACCAGTATATGGTAGCTACGTGATCATTTCATGACGAACCACGTGAGCAGTGCATGATAGCCACATGATGTGTGCATGATGAGTTACATGAGCAGAGTATGATCAGCCACGTGATCAGTGCATGAGTGCCACGTGATAAGTGCATGATCAGTCACGTGACCAGTGCATGGTAGCTACGTGAACATTGCATGATGAGCCACGTGATCAGTGCATGATAGCCACGTGATCAGTGCATGATAGCCACGTCATCAGTGCATGATCAGTCACGTGATCAGTGCATGATCAGTCACGTGATCAGTGAATGATCAGCCACGTGATCAGTGCATGATCAGCCACATGATAAGTTCATGATCAATTACGTGATCAGTGCATGATCAGTCACTTGACCAGTACATGGTAGCTACGTGATCATTGAATGAACAGCCGCGTGAGCAGTGCATGATAGCCACGTGATCAGTGCATGATCTGTCACATGATCAGTGTATGATCATCCGGGTGATCAGTGCATGGGCAGTCATGTGATCAGTGCATGATATAGATGTGATTAGTGCATGATCAGTCTCGTGATCAGTGTATGATCAACCACGTGATCAGTGCACGATAGCCAGCTAATGAGTGCATGATAGCCAGATGATCAGTGCATTATCAGTCACGTGATCAGTGTATGATCAGCCAAGTAATCAGTGCATGATAGCCAACTGATCAGTGGATGATCAGTCATGTGATCAGTGCATGATCAGTCACGTGATCAGTGTATGACCAGCCATATGATTAGTGCATGATAGCCACGTGATCAGTGCATGGTCAGTCACCTGATCAGTGCATGATCATTCACGTGAGCATTGCATGTGGAGTCATGTAGACAATGCATGATAGCGCCATGATCAGTGCATCATCAGTCCCGTGATGAGTGTATGATCAGCCAAGTGATCAGTGCAAGATAGCTACGTGATCAGTGCATGATCAGCCACGTCATCAGTGCATGATAGCCACGTGAGCAGTGCATACAATTACGTGATCAGTGCATGCACGATCACGTGATCAGTGCATGAGAGCCACGTGATCAGTGCATGATTATTCACGTGATAGGTGTGTGATCAGCGACGTGAACAGTGCATGCTCAGTCACGTGATCAGGGCCTGCTGAGCTGCGTGATTACTGTCTGCTCATCTGCTTGACAATTGCCAGCTGAGCTGTACGATTCCTGCCTGTCATCTCCTTGACAATTGCCACCTGTGCTGCATAATTCCTGCCTGCTCATCTACTTGATTATTGCCAGCTGAGCAGCATGATTTATCAAAGCTGAGTTCCATGATTATAGCCTGCTGACTGATTCCTGCCTACTCACCTCTTTGTTCATTGCCTGCAGATGCACATGATCAGTGTGTGACACCAAACATGATCAGCACATGATCAGTCACATGATCAATGCATGATAAGCCAGGTGATCAGTGCATGATCAATTACGTGATCAGTGCATGATCAGTCATGTGACCAGTACATGGTAGCTGCGTGATCATTGCATGATCAGACACGTGAGCAGTGCATGATAGCCACGTGATCAGTGCATGAACAGTCACGTGTTCAGTACATGATCAGCCACGTGATCCGTGCATGATCAATTACGTGATCAGTGCATGGTCAGTCACGTGTTCAGTGCATGATCAGCCACGTGATCCATGCATGATCAATTACGTGATCAGTGCATGGTCACTCACGGGACCAGTACATGGTAGCTACATGATCATTGCATGATCAGCCACGTGATCAGTGCATGGTCAATTACGTGATCAGTGCATCATCAGTTACGTGAGCAGTGTATGATCAGCCATGTGATCAGTGCATGGTCAGACACGTGAACAGTGTATGATCAGCCACGTGATCAGTGCATGATATCCAAGTGATCAGTGCATGATCAATCACGTGATCAGTGTATGATCAGCCAGGTGAACAGTGCTTGCTCAGTCACGTGATCAGGGCCTGCTTAGCTGCGTGATTACTGTCTGCTCATCTGCTTGACAATTGCCAGCTGAGCTGCATGATTCCTGCCTGTCATCTGCTTGACAATTGCCAGCTGTGCTGTGTAATTCCTGCCTGCTGAGCTGCTTGATTATTGTCAGCTGAGCATCATGATTCCTCACAGCTGAGTTCCATGATTTTTGCCTGCTGACTGTTTGATTCGTGCCTACTCAGCTCTTTGTTTATTGCCTCCAGAGGCACATGATCAGTGTATGAAAGCAAACATGATCAGCGCATGATCAGTCACATGATCAGCGCCATTAAGTCACGTGATCACTACATGATAGTCATGTGATCAGTCCATTCTCAGTCACGGTATCAGTGCATAATCAGCCAAGTGATCAGTGCATGATAGCCATGTGATCATTGCATGATAGCCACATGACCAGTGCATGATCAGCCAGGTGATCAGTACATGATAGCTACGTAATCAGTTCATGATTAGTCACCTGATCTGTGAATGACCAGGCAGGTGATCAGTGTATGATCAGCCACGTTAACAGTGCAATATAGCCACGTGATCAGTGCATGATCAGTCACCTGATGGGTGTATGATCGGTCACGTGACCGGTACATGGTAGCTTCATGATCATTGCATGATCAGCCACGTGATCAGTGCATGATAGCCACTTGATCAGGGCATGATCATTCACGAGACCAATGCATGATCAGTCACGTGATCAGTGCATGATAGTCACGTGATCAGTGCATGATCAGTTACGTGAGCAGTGTATGATCAGCCACGTGATCAGTGCAAGGTCAGACACGTGAACAGTGTATGATCAGCCACGTGATCAGTGCATGATATCCAAGTGATCAGTGCATGATCAATCACGTGATAAGTGTATGATCAGCCAGGTGAACAGTGCATGCTCAGTCACGTGATCAGGGCCTGCTGAGCTGCGTGATTACTGTCTGCTCATCTGCTTGACAATTGCCAGCTGAGCTGCATGATTCCTGCCTGTCATCTGCTTGACAATTGCCAGCTGTGCTGCGTAATTCCTGCCTGATCAGCTGCTTGATTATTGCCAGCTGAGCAGCATGATTCCTCACAGCTGAGTTCCATGATTATTGCCTGCTGACTGTTTGATTCGTGCCTACTCAGCTCTTTGTTTATTGCCTCCAGAGGCACATGATCAGTGTATGATAGCAAACATGATCAGCGCATGATCAGTCACATGATCAGCGCCATTAAGTCACGTGATCACTACATGATAGTCATGTGATCAGTCCATGCTCAGTCACGGTATCAGTGCATGATCAGCCACGTGATCAGTGCATGATCTGTCACATGATTAGTGTATGATCATCCACATGATCAGTGCATGGGCAGTCATGTGATCAGTGCATGATTAGACGTGATAGGTGCATTTTCAGTCTTGCGGTCAGTGCATGTTAGCCACGTGATCAGTGCATGATCAATCACCTGATGGGTGTATGATCATTCACGTGACCGGTTCATGGTAGCTATATGATAAGTGTATGACCAGCCATGTGATAAGTGCATGATAGCCACGTGATCAGTGCATGATCAGCCACGTGATCAATGCATGATCAGTCACGTGATCAGTGCATGATCAGCCACATGATCAGTGCATGATCAATTACGTCATCAGTGCATGATCAGTCACGGGACCAGTACATGGTAGCTGCGTGATCACTGTATGACCAGCCAAGTGATCAGTGCATGATAGCCACGTGATCAGTGCATGATCAGCCACGTGATCAGTGCATGATCAGTCACGTGATCAGTGCATGATCAGCCACATGATCAGTGCATGATCAATTACGTCATCAGTGCATGATAAGTCACGGAACCAGTACATGGTAGCTGCGTGATCACTGTATGACCAGCCAAGTGATCAGTGCATGATAGCCACGTGATCAGTGCATGATAAGTCACGTGATCAGTGCATGATCAGTCACGTGATCAGTGCATGATCAGCCACATGATCAGTGCATGATCAATTATGTCATCACTGCATGATCAGTCACGTGACCAGTACATGGTAGCGGCGTGATCATTGCATGATCAGCCAAGTTAACAGTGCATGATAGCCACGTGATCAGTGCATGATCAGTCACGTCATCAGTGCATGATTATTCACGTGTTCAGTGCATGACCAGCCACATGATCATTGCATGATCAATTAGGTGATCAGTGCATGATAACCTCGTGATCAGTGCATGATCAGTCATGTGATACGTGTGTGATCAGCCACGTGATCAGTGCATGATATCCATGTGATCAGTGAATGATAGCCACGTGATTAGTGCATGATAGCCACGTGATCAGTGCATGATCAGTCACGTGATACGTGTGTGATAAGCCACGTGATCAGTGCATGATGAGTCAGGTGATCAGTGCAGGATTAATTACGTGATCAGTGCATGATCAGTCACGTGACCAGTACATGGTTGCTACGTGAACTTTGCATGATCAGCCACGTGAGCAGTGCATGATAGCCACGTGATATTTGCATGATCAGTCACGTGATCAGTACATGATCAGTCCACTGAACAGTGCATGATCATTTACGTGATCTGAGCATGATCAGTAACGTGACAAGTATATGGTAGCTACGTGAACATTGCATGACCAGCCAGGTGAGAAGTGCATGATAGCCACGTGAGGTGTGCATGATCAGTTACGTGAGCAGAGTATGATCAGCCACGTGATCAGTGCATGAGTGCCGCATGATCAGTGCATGATCAGTCACGTGACAGGTGTGTGATCAGCCAAGTGAACAGTGCATGATATCCACGTGATCAGTGCATGATCAGTTACGTGAACAGTGTATGATCAGCCACGTGAGCAGTGCATGTTCAGACACGTGAACAGTGTATGATCAAATCGTGATCAGTGCATGATATCCACGTGATCAGTGCATGATGAGTCTCGTGAACAGTGCATGATCAGTCACGTGACCAGGGCATGATCAGCCACATGTTCAGTGCATGATCAGTCACGTGACCAGTATATGGTAGCTACGTGATCATTGCATGATCAGCCCTGTGATCTGTGCATGATAGCCACGTGATCACTGCATGATAGCCACGTGATCAGTGCATGATCAGTCACGTGATCAGTGCATGATCAGCCACGTGATCAGTGCATGACGAGGCACGTGATCAGTGTGACCAGCCAAGTGATCAGTGCATGATAGCCACGTGATCAGTGCATGATCAGTCACGTGATCAGTGCATGATCAGTCACGGGATCAGTGTATGATCAGCCACGTGATCAGTGCATGATCAGCCACGTGATCAGTGCATAATCAGTCACGTGATCAGTGCATGGTCAGTCACGTGATCAGTGCATGATCATCCACGTGATCAGTGCATGTAGAGTCATGTAGGCAATGCATTATAGCGCCGTAATCAGTGCACGATCAGTCCCGTGAAGAGTGTATGATCAGCCAAGTGATCAGTGCAAGATAGCTACCTGATCAGTGCATGATCAGTCACATGATCAGTGCATGATCAGCCACGTCATCAGTGCATGATAGCCACGTGAGCAGTGCATACAATTACGTGATCAGTGCATGTGCAATCACGTGATCAGTGCATGAGAGCCACGTGATCAATGCATGATCATTCACGTGATAGGTGTGTGATCAGCGACGTGAACAGTGCATGCTCAGTCACGTGATCAGAGCGTGCTGAGCTCCGTGATTACTGTCTGCTCATCTGCTTGACAATTGCCAGCTGAGCTGTACGATTCCTGCCTGCCATCTCCTTGACAATTGCCACCTGTGCTGCATAATTCCTGCCTGCTCATCTACTTGATTATTGCCAGCTGAGCAGCATGATTTCTCAGAGCTGAGTTCCATGATTATAGCCTGCTGACTGATTCCTGCCTTCTCAGCTCTTTGTTCGTTGCCTCCAGATGCACATGATCAGTGTGTGACACCAAACATGATCAGCACATGATCAGTCACATGATCAATGCATGATAAGCCAGGTGATCAGTGCATGATCAATTACGTGATCAGTGCATGATCAGTCATGTGACCAGTGCATGGTAGCTGCGTGATCACTGCATGATCAGCCCGTGAGCAGTGCATGATAGCTACGTGATCAGTGCATGAACAGTCACGTGATCATTGCATGATCAGTCACGTGTTCAGTACATGATCAGCCACGTGATCAGTGCATGATCAATTACGTGATCAGTGCATGATCACTCCCGGGACCAGTACATGGTAGCTACGTGATCATTGCATGATCAGTCACGTGATCAGTGCATGATCAATTACGTGATCAGTGCATCATCAGTTACGTGAGCAGTGTATGATCAGCCACGTGATCAGTGCATCGTCAGACACGTGAACAGTGTATGATTAGCCACGTGATCAATGCATGATATCCAAGTGATCAGTGCTTGATCAATCACGTGATCAGTGTATGATCAGCCAGGTGAACAGTGCATGCTCAGTCACGTGATCAGGGCCTGCTGAGCTGCGTGATTACTGTCTGCTCATCTGCTTGACAATTGCCAGCTGAGCTGCATGATTCCTGCCTGTCATCTGCTTGACAATTGCCAGCTGTGCTGTATAATTCCTGCCTGCTCAGCTGCTTGATTATTGCCAGCTGAGCAGCATGATTCCTCACAGCTGTGTTCCATGACTATTGCCGGCTGACTGTTTGATTCGTGCCTACTCAGCTCTTTGTTTATAGCCTCCAGAGGCACATGATCAGTGTATGATAGCAAACATGATCAGCGCATGATCAGTCACATGATCAGCACCATTAAGTCACGTGATCACACCATGATAGTCATGTGATCAGTCCATGCTCAGTCACGGTATCAGTGCATGATAAGCCACGTGATCAGTGCATGATCAGTCATGTGATCAGTACATGATCAGTCACGTGAACAGTGCGTGATCATTTACGTGATCTGTGCATGATCAGTCACGTGACCAGTATATGGTAGCTACGTGATCATTCCATGACGAGCCACGTGAGCAGTGCATGATAGAAACGTGATGTGTGCATGATGAGTAACGAGAGCAGAGTATGATCAGCCACGTGATCAGTGCATGAGTGCCACGTGATCAGTGCATGATATGTCACGTGACAGGTGTGTGATCAGCCACGTGAACAGTGCATGTTCAGCCACGTGATCAGTGCCTGATAGCCACGTGATCATTGCATGATACCCACGTGATCAGTGAATGATCAGCCAGGTGATCAGAGAATGATTGCTACATGATCAGTTCATGATTAGTCACGTGATCTGTGCATGACCAGGCAGGTGATCAGTGTATGATCAGCCACGTGAACAGTGCATGATAGCCACGTGATCAGTGCATGATCAGTCACCTGATGGGTGTATGTTCAGTCACGTGACGGGTACATTTTAGCTACATGATCATTGCATGATCAGCCACGTGAGTAGTGCATGATAGCCACGTGATCAGTGCATGATCAGTGACGTGATCAGTGCATGATAAGTGATGTAATCTGTGCATGACAAGGCACTTGATCAGTGTATGACCAGCCATGTGATCAGTGTATGATAGCCACGTGATCAGTGCATGATAAGTCACGTGATCAGTGCATGATCAGTCAAGTGATCAGTGCATGAAAAGCCACATGGTCAGTGCATGATCAATTACGTCATCAGTGCATGATCAGTCAGGTGACCAGTACATGGTAGCTGCGTGATGAGTGCATGACCAGCCAGGTGATCAGTGCATGATAGCCACGTGATCAGTGCATGATCAGTCACGTGATCAGTGCATGATCAACCACGTGATCAGTGCATGATCACTCACGTGACCAGTACATGGTAGCTGCGTGATCATTTCTTGATCAGTCACGTAATCAGTACATGATCAGTCACGTGAACAGTGCATGATCATTTACGTGATCTGTGCAAGATCAGTCACGTGACCAGTATATTGTAGCTACGTGAACATTTCATGACCAGCCAGGTGAGAAGTGAATGATAGCCACCTGATGTGTGCATGATCAGTTACGTGAGCAGAATATGATCAGCCACGTGATCAGTGCATGAGTGCCACCTGATCAGTGCATGATCAGTCACGTGACAGGTGTGTGATAAGGCACGTGAACAGTGCATGTTCAGCCACTTGATCAGTGCATGATATCCACGTGATCAGTGCATGATCAGTTACGTGAACAGTGTATGATCAGCCACGTGAGCAGTGCATGGTCAGACACGTGAACAGTGTATGATCGAACACGTGATCAATGCATGATATCCACGTGATCAGTGCATGATCAGTCACGTGATATGTGTGTGATCAGCCACGCGATCAGTGCATGATGAGTCAGGTGATCAGTGCAGGATTAATTACGTGATCAGTGCATGATCAGTCACGTGACCAGTACATGGTTGCTACGTGATCATTGCATGATCAGCCACGTGAGCAGTACATGATAGCCACGTGATCAGTGCATGATCAGTCACGTGATCAGTACATGATCAGTCAACTGAACAGTTCATGATCATTTAAGTGATCTGAGCATGATCAGTCACGTGACCAGTATATGGTAGCTACGTGAACATTGCATGACCAGCCAGGTGAGAAGTGCATGATAGCCACGTGAAGTGTGCGTGATCAGTTACGTGAGCAGAGTATGATCAGCCACGTGATCAGTGCATGATCAATTACGTGATCAGTGCATGATCACTCACGGGACCAGTACATGGTAGCTAGGTGATCATTGCATGATCAGCCACGTGATCAGTGCATGATCAATTACGTGATCAGTGCATGATCAGTTACGTGAGCAGTGTATGATCAGCCACGTGATCAGTGCATGGTCAGACACGTGAACACTGTATGATTAGCCACGTGATCAGTGCATGATATCCAAGTGATCAGTGCATGATCAATCACGTGATAAGTGTATGATCAGCCAGTTGAACAGTGCATGCTCAGTCACGTGATCAGGGCCTGCTGAGCTGCGTGATTACTGTCTGCTCATCTGCTTGACAATTGCCAGCTGAGCTGCATGATTCCTGCCTGTCATCTGCTTGACAATTGCCAGCTGTGCTGTGTAATTCCTGCCTGCTCAGCTGCTTGATTATTGCCAGCTGAGCAGCATGATTCCTCACAGCTGAGTTTCCTGATTATTGCCTGCTGACTGTTTGATTCATACCTACTCAGCTCTTTGTTTATTGCCTCCAGAGGCACATGATCAGTGTACGATAGCAAACATGCTCAGTGCATGATCAGTCACATGGTCAGCGCCATTAAGTCAGGTGATCACTAAATGATAGTCATGTGATCAGTCCATGCTCAGTCACGGTATCAGTGCATGATCAGCTACGTGATCAGTGCATGATAGCCACGTGATGATTGCATGATAGCCACGTGATCAGTGCATGATCAGCCAGGTGATCAGTGAATGATTGCTAGGTGATCAGTTCAAGATTAGTCACGCGATCTGTGCATGACCAGGCAGGTGATCAGTGTATGATCAGCCACGTGAACAGTGCATGATAGCCACGTGATCAGTGCATGATCAGTCACCTGATGGGTGTATGATCAGTCACGTGACTGGTACATGGTAGCTACATGATCATTGCATGATCAGCCACGTGAGTAGTGCATGATAGCCACGTGATCAGTGCATGATCAGTGACGTGATCAGTGCATGATCAGTCATGAAATCTGTGCATGACCAGGCACGTGATCAGTGTATGACCAGCCATGTGATCAGTGCATGATAGCCACGTGATCAGTGCATGATAAGTCACGTGATCAGTGCATGATCAGTCAAGTGATCAGTGCATAATCAGCCACATGATCAGTGCATGATCAATTACGTCATCAGTGCATGATCAGTCACGTGACCAGTACATGGTAGCTGTGTGATCAGTGTATTACCAGCCAAGTGATCAGTGCATTATAGCCACGTGATCAGTGCATGATCAGTCACGTGATCAGTGCATGATCAGTCACGTGATCAGTGCATGATCAGCCACATGATCAGTGCATGATCAGTCACGTGACCAGCACGTGGTAGCTGCGTGATCATTTCATGATGAGCAACGTTAGCAGTGCATGATAGCCACGTGATCAGTGCATGATCAGTCACGTGATCAGTGCATGATCAGCCACGTGATCAGTGCATGATCAGCCACGTGATCAGTGCATGATCAGTCACGTGATCAGTACATGATCAGTCACGTGAACAGTGCATGATCATTAACGTGATCTGTGCATGATCAGTCACGTGACCAGTATATGGTAGCTACGTGATCATTCCATGAGGAGCCACGTGAGCAGTGAATGATAGAAACGTGATGTGTGCATGATGAGTTACGTGAGCAGAGTATGATCAGCCACGTGATCAGTGCATGAGTGCCACGTGATCACTGCATGATATGTCACGTGACAGGTGTGTGATGAGCCACGTGAACAGTGCATGTTCAGCCACGTATTCAGTGCATGATAGCCACGTGATCAGTGCATGATCAGTTAAATGAGCAGTGTATGATCAGCCGCGTGAACAGTGCATGGTCAGACACGTGAACAGTGTATGATCAGCCACGTGATCAGTGCATGATATCCAAGTGATCAGTGCATGATCAATCAAGTGATCAGTGTATGATCAGCCACGTGAACAGTGCATGCTCAATCACGTGGTCAGGGCCTGCTGAGCTGCATGATTACTGTCTGCTCATCTGCTTGACAATTGCCAGCTGAGCTGCACGATTCCTGCCTGTCATATGCTTGACAATTGCCAGCTGTGCTGTGTAATTCCTGCCTGCTCAGCTGCTTGATTATTGCCAGCTGAGCAGCATGATTCCTCACAGCTGAGTTCCATGATTATTGCCTGCTGACTGTTTGATTCGTGCCTACTCAGCTCTTTGTTTATTGCCTCCAGAGGCACATGATCAGTGTATGATAGCAAACATGATCAGCGCATGATCAGTCACATGATCAGAGGATTAAGTCACGTGATCACTACATTATAGTCATGTGATCAGTCCATGCTCAGTCACGGTATCAGTGCATGATCAGCCACGTGATCAGTGCATGATCTGTCACATGATTAGTGTATGATCATCCACGTGATCAGTGCATGGGCAGTCATGTGATCAGTGTATGATATAGAGGTGATCAGTGCATGACCAGTCTCGTGATCAGTGCATGATAGCCACGTGATCAGTGCATGATCAGTCACCTGATGGGTGTATGATCATTCACGTGACCTGTACATGGTAGCTACATGATCATTGCATGATCAGCCACGTGAGTAGTGAATGATAGCCACGTGATCACTGCATGATCAGTCACGAGATCAGTGCATGATCAGTCACGTGATCAGTGCATGATCAACCACATGATCAGTGCATGACCAGGCACCTGAACAGTGTATGTCCAGCCAAGTGGTCAGTGCATGATCAGTCACATGATCAGTGCATGATCAGTCATGTGATAGGTGTGTGATCAGCCACGTGAACAGTGCATGCTCAGTCACGTGATCAGGGCCTGCTGAACTGCGTGATTACTGTCTGCTCATCTGCTTGACAATTTCCAGCTGAGCTACACGATTCCTGCCTGTCATCTCCTTGACAATTGCCACCTGTGCTGCGTAATTCCTGCTTGCTCATCTACTTGATTATTGCCAGCTGAGCAGCATGATTTCTCAGAGGTGAGTTCCATGATTATAGCCTGCTGACTGATTCCTGCCTACTCAGCTCTATGTTCATTGCCTCCAGAGGCACATGATCAGTGTGTGACACCAAACATGATCAGCACATGATCAGTCACATAATCAATGCATGATAAGCCAGGTGATCAGTGCATGATCAATTACGTGATCAGTGCATGATCAGTCACGAGATCAGTGCATGATAGCCACGTGATCAGTGCATGATCAGTTACCTGAGCAGTGTATGATCAGCCACGTGATCAGTGCATGGTCAGACAGTTGAACAGTGTATGATCAGCCACGTGATCAGTGCATGATTTCCAAGTGATCAGTGCATGATCATCACGTGATCAGTGTATGATCAGCCACGTGAATAGTGCATGCTCAGTCTCGTGATGAGGGCCTGCTGAGCTGCGTGATTACTGTCTGCTCATCTGCTTGACAATTGCCAGCTGAACTGCATGATTCCTGCCTGTCATCTGCTTGAGAATTGCCAGCTGTGCTGCGTAATTCCTGCCTGCTCAGCTGCTTGATTATTGCCAGCTGAGCAGCATGATTCCTCACACCTGTGTTCCATGATTATTGCCTGCTGACTGTCTGATTCGTGCCTACTCAGCTCTTTTTTATTGCCTCCAGAGGCACATGATCAGTGTATGATAGCAAACATGATCAGCACATGATCAGTCACATGATCAGAGCCATTAAGTCACGTGATCACTACATGATAGTCATGTGATCAGTCCATGCTCAGTCACGGTATCAGTGCATGATCATCCACGTGATCAGTGCATGATCAGCCAGGTGATCATTTCATGATAGCTATGTGATCAGTTCATGATTTATCACGTGATCTGTGCATGACCAGGCAGGTGATCAGTGTATGATCAGCGACGTGATCAGTGCATGATCTGTCACCTAATGGGTGTTTGATCAGTCACCTGACCGGTACATGGTAGCTACATGGTCATTGCATGATCAGCCACGTGAGTAGTGCATGATAGCCACGTGATCAGTGCATGATCAGTCACGTGTTCAATGCATGATCAGTCATGTAATCTGTGCATGACCAGGCACGTGATCAGTGTATGACCAGCCAAGTGATCAGTGCATGATAGCCACGTGATCAGTGCATGATCAGTCACGTGATCAGTGCATGATCAGTCACGTGACCAGTGGATGATCAGCCACGTGATCAGTGCATGATCAGCCACATGATCAGTGCATGATCAATTACGTGATCAGTGCATGATCAGTCACGTGACCAGTATATGGTAGCTAGGTGATCATTGCATGATCAGCCACATGAGCTCTGCATGATAGCCACGAGATCAGTGCATGATCAGTCACGTGATCAGTGCATGATCACTCACCTGAACAGTGCATGATAAGTCAATTGATCAGTGCATAATCAATTACGTGATCAGTGCATGATCACTCACGTGACCAGTACATGGTAGCTACGTGATCATTGCATGAACAGCCGCGTGAGCAGTGCATGATAGCCACGTGATCAGTGCATGATCTGTCGCATGATCAGTGTATGATCAGCCACGTGATCAGTGCATGGGCAGTCATGTGATTAGTGCATGATATAGACGTGATCAGTGCATGATCAGTCACATGATCAGTGCACGATCAGCCATGTCATCAGTGCATGATAGCCACATGAGCAGTGCATAAAATTACGTGAACAGTGCATGCGCAATCACGTGATCTGTGCATGAGAGCCATGTGATCAGTGCATGGTCATTCACGTGATAGGTGTGTGATCAGCGACGTGAACAGTGCATGCTCAGTCACGTGATCAGGGCCTACTGAGCTTCGTGATTACTGTCTGCTCATATGCTTGACAATTGCCAGCTGAGCTGTACGATTCCTGCCTGTCATCTCCTTGACAATTGCCATCTGTGCTGCATAATTCCTGCCTGCTCATCTACTTGATTATTGCCAGCTGAGCAGCATGATTTCTCAGAGCTGAGTTCCATGATTATTGCCTACTGATTCCTGCCTACTCAGCTCTTTGTTCATTGCCTCCAGAGGCACATGATCAGTGTATGACATCAAACATGATCAGCACATGATGAATCACATAATCAATGCATGATAAGCCAGGTGATCAGTGCATGATCAATTACGTGATCAGTGCATGATCAGTCATGTGACCAGTACATGGTAGCTGCGTGATCATTGCATGATCAGCCACGGGAGCAGTGCATGATAGCCACGTGATCAGTGCACGATCAGTCACGTGATCTGTGCATAATCAGTCATGTGATCTGTGCATGATCAGTCAGGTGATCAGTGCATGATCAGTTACCTGATCAGTGCATGATCAGTCATGTGACCAGTGCATGTTAGCTACGTGATCATTGCATGATCAGCCACGTGATCAGTGCATGATAGGCACGTGATCAGTGCATGATAGCCACGTGATCAGTGCATGATCAGTCACGTGATATGTGTCTGATCAGCCACCTGATCAGTGCATGTTATCCACGTGATCAGTGCAGGATAGCCACGTGATCACTTCATGATCATTTACGTGGTCTGTGCATGATCAGTCACGTGACCAGTATATGGTAGCTACGTGAACATTGCATGACCAGCCAGGTGAGAAGTGCATGATAGCCACCTGATGTGTGCATGATCAGTTACGTGAGCAGAATATGATCAGCCACGTGATCAGTGCATGAGTGCCACGTGATCAGTGCATGATCAGTCACGTGACAGGTGTGTGATAAGCCACGTGAACAGTGCATGTTCAGCCACGTGAACAGTGCATGATAGCCACGTGATCAGTGCATGATCAGTTACGTGAACAGTGTATGATCAGCCTCGTGAGCAGTGCATGGTCAGACACGTGAACAGTGTATGATCAAACACGTGATCAGTGCATGATAGCCAAGTGATCACTGCATGATCTGTGACATGATCAGTGTATGTTTATCCACGTGATTAGTGCATGGGCAGTCAGGATATCAGTGCATGATACAGACGTGATCAGTGCAAGATCAGTCTCATGATCAGTGTATGATCAACCACGTGATCAGTGCACGATATCCAGGTAATGAGTGCATGATAGCCAGATGATCAGTGAATTATCAGACACGTGATCAGTGTATGATCAGCCAAGTAATCAGTGCATGATTGCCAACTCATCAGTGCATGGTCAGTCACGTGATCAGTGCAGGATCAGTCACGTGATCCGTGCATGATAGCCACGTGATCAGTGCATGATCAGTTACGTGAGCAGTGTATGATCAGCCACGTGATCAGTGCATGGTCAGACACGTGAACAGTGTATGATCAGCCACGTGATCACTGCATGATATCCAAGTGATCAGTGCATGGTCAATCAAGTGATAAGTGTATGATATGTCACGTGACAGGTGTGTGATCAGCCACGTGAACAGTGCATATTAAGCCACGTATTCAGTGCATGATAGCCACGTGATCAGTGCATGATCTGTTTCGTGACCAGTGTATGATCAGCCGCCTGATCAGTGCATGGTCAGACACGTAAACACTGTATGATCAGCCACGTGATCACTGCATGATATCCAAGTTATCAGTGCATGAACAATCACGTGATCAGTGTATGATCAGCCACGTGAACAGTGCATGCTCAGTCACGTGATCAGGGCCTGCTGAGCTGCGTGAATACTGTCTGCTCATCGGCTTGACAATTGCCAGCTGAGCTCACGATTCCTGCCTGTCATCTGCTTGGCAATTGCCAGCTGTGCTGCGTAATTCCTGCCTGCTCAGCTGCTTGATTATTGCCAGCTGAGCAGCATGATTCCTCACAGCTGAGTTCCATGATTATTGCCTGCTGACTGTATGATTCGTGCCTACTCAGCTCTTTGTTTATTGCCTCCAGAGGCACATGATCAATGTATGATAGCAAACATGATCAGCGCATGATCAGTCACATGATCAGCGCCATTAAGTCACGTGATCACTACATGATAGTCATGTGATCAGTCCATGCTCAGTCACGGTATCAGTGCATGATCAGCCACGTGATCAGTGCATGATCTGTCACATGATTAGTGTATGATCATCCACGTGATCAGTGCATGGGCAGTCATGTGATCAGTGCATAATATAGACGTGATCAGTGCATGATCAGTCTCGTGATCAGTGCATGATAGCCACGTGATCAGTGCATGATCAGTCACCTGATGGGTGTATGATCATTCACGTGACCTGTACATGGTAGCTACATGATCATTGCTTGATCAGCCATGTGAGCAGTGCATGATAGCCACGTGATCAGTGCATGATCAGACACGAGATCAGTGCATGATCAGTCACGTGATCAGTGCATGAACAGCCACGTGATCAGTGCATGACCAGGCACGTGATCACTGTATGTCCAGCCAAGTGATCAGTGCATGATAGCCACGTGATCAGTGCATGATCAGTCATGTGATCAGTGCATGATCAGTTACGTGATCAGTGTATGATCAGCCACGTGATCAGTGCATGATCAGCCACATGATCAGTGCATGATCAATTACGTGATCAGTGCATGATCAGTCACGTGACCAGTACATGGTAGCTACGTGATCATTGCCAGATCAGCCAGGTGAGCAGTGCATGACAGCCACGTGATCAGTGCATGATCAGCCATGTGATCAGTGCATGATCAGTCACGTGATCAGTGCATGATCAGTCACGTGATCAGTGCATGATCATCCACGTGATCAGTGCATGTGGAGTCATGTAGTCAATGCGTGATAGCGCCGTGATCAGTGCACGATCAGTCCCGTTATGAGTGTATGATCACCCAAGTGATCAGTGCAAGATAGCTACGTGATCAGTGCATGATCAGTCACGCTGATTCTTGTGTGATCAGCCACGTGATCAGTGCATGATATCCAGGTGATCTGTACATGATCAGTCACGTGAACAGTGCATGATCAGTCATGTGATCAGTGTATGACCAGCCAAGTGATCAGTGCATGATAGCCACGTGATCAGTGCATGATCAGTCACGTGATCAGTGTATGATCAGCCACGTGATCAGGGCATGCTCAGCCAAATGATAAGTGCATGATCAATCACGTGATCAGTGCATGAGCAGCCACGTGATCAGTGCATGATCAGTCACGTGATCAGTACATGATCAGTCACATGAACAGTGCATGATCATTTACGTGATCTGTGTAGGATCAGTCACATGACCAGTATCTGATAGCTACGTGATCATTCCATGACGAGCCACGTGAGCAGTGCATGATAGACACGTGATCAGTGCATGATATGTCACGGGACAGGTGTGTGATCAGCCACGTGAACAGTGCATGTTCAGCCACGTATTCAGTGCATGATAGCCACGTGATCAGTGCATGATCAGTTACGTGAGCAGTGTATGATCAGCCACGTGATCAGTGCATGGTCAGACACGTGAACAGTGTATGATCAGCCACGTGATCAGTGCATGATATCCAAGTGATCAGTGCATGATCAATCACGTGATCAGTGTATGATCAGCCACGTGAACAGTGCATGCTCAGTCACGTGATCAGGGCCTGCTGAGCTGCGTGATTACTGTCTGCTCATCTGCTTGACAATTGCCAGCTGATCTGCAGGATTCCTGCCTGTCATCTGCTTGACAATTGCCACCTGTGCTGCGTTATTCCTGCCTGCTCATCTACTTGATTATTGCCAGCTGAGCAGCATGATTTCTCAGAGGTGAGTTCCATGATTGTAGCCTGCTGACTGATTCCTGCCTACTCAGCTCTATGTTCATTGCCTCCAGAGGCACATGATCAGTGTGTGACACCAAACATGATCAGCGCATGATCAGTCACATGATCAGCGCCATTAAGTCAGGTGATCACTACATGATAGTCATGTGATCAGTCCATGCTCAGTCACGGTATCAGTGCATGATCAGCCACGTGATCAGTGCATGATCTGTCACATGATTAGTGTATGATCATCCACGTGATCAGTGCATGGGCAGTCATGTGATCAGTGGATGATATAGACGTGATCAGTGCATGATCAGTCTCGTGATCAGTGTATGATCAGCCACGTGATCAGTGCATGATCAGCCAAATTAGAAGTGCATGATCAATTACGTGATCAGTGCATGATCAGCCACGTGATCAGGGCATGATCAGTCACGTGATCAGTACATGATCAGTCACGTGAACAGTGCATGATCATTAACGTGAGCTGTGCATGATCAGTCACGTGACCAGTATATGGTAGCTACGTGATCATTCCATGAGGAGCCACGTGAGCAGTGAATGATAGAAACGTGATGTGTGCATGATGAGTTACGTGAGCAGAGTATGATCAGCCACGTGATCAGTGCATGAGTGCCACATGATCACTGCATGATATGTCACGTGACAGGTGTGTGATGAGCCACGTGAACAGTGCATGTTCAGCCACGTATTCAGTGCATGATAGCCACGTGATCAGTGCATGATCAGTTAAATGAGCAGTGTATGATCAGCCACGTGAACAGTGCATGGTCAGACACGTGAACAGTGTATGATCAGCCACGTGATCAGTGCATGATATCCAAGTGATCAGTGCATGATCAATCAAGTGATCAGTGTATGTTCAGCCACGTGAACAGTGCATGCTCAATCACGTGGTCAGGGCCTGCTGAGCTGCATGATTACTGTCTGCTCATCTGCTTGACAATTGCCAGCTGAGCTGCACGATTCCTGCCTGTCATATGCTTGACAATTGCCAGCTGTGCTGTGTAATTCCTGCCTGCTCATCTGCTTGATTATTGCCAGCTGAGCAGCATGATTCCTCACAGCTGAGTTCCATGATTATTGCCTGCTGACTGTTTGATTCGTGCCTACTCAGCTCTTTGTTTATTGCCTCCAGAGGCACATGATCAGTGTATGATAGCAAACATGATCAGCGCATGATCAGTCACATGATCAGAGGATTAAGTCACGTGATCACTACATTATAGTCATGTGATCAGTCCATGCTCAGTCACGGTATCAGTGCATGATCAGCCACGTGATCAGTGCATGATCTGTCACATGATTAGTGTATGATCATCCATGTGATCAGTGCATGGGCAGTCATGTGATCAGTGTATGATATAGAGGTGATCAGTGCATGACCAGTCTCGTGATCAGTGCATGATAGCCACGTGATCAGTGCATGATCAGTCACCTGATGGGTGTATGATCATTCACGTGACCTGTACATGGTAGCTACATGATCATTGCATGATCAGCCACGTGAGTAGTGAATGATAGCCACGTGATCACTGCATGATCAGTCACGAGATCAGTGCATGATCAGTCACGTGATCAGTGCATGATCAACCACGTGATCAGTGCATGACCAGGCACCTGAACAGTGTATGTCCAGCCAAGTGGTCAGTGCATGATCAGTCACATGATCAGTGCATGATCAGTCACGTGATAGGTGTGTGATCAGCCACGTGAACAGTGCATGCTCAGTCACGTGATCAGGGCCTGCTGAACTGCGTGATTACTGTCTGCTCATCTGCTTGACAATTTCCAGCTGAGCTACACGATTCCTGCCTGTCATCTCCTTGACAATTGCCACCTGTGCTGCGTAATTCCTGCTTGCTCATCTACTTGATTATTGCCAGCTGAGCAGCATGATTTCTCAGAGGTGAGTTCCATGATTATAGCCTGCTGACTGATTCCTGCCTACTCAGCTCTATGTTCATTGCCTCCAGAGGCACATGATCAGTGTGTGACACCAAACATGATCAGCACATGATCAGTCACATAATCAATGCATGATAAGCCAGGTGATCAGTGCATGATCAATTACGTGATCAGTGCATGATCAGTCACGAGATCAGTGCATGATAGCCACGTGATCAGTGCATGATCAGTTACCTGAGCAGTGTATGATCAGCCACGTGATCAGTGCATGGTCAGACAGTTGAACAGTGTATGATCAGCCACGTGATCAGTGCATGATTTCCAAGTGATCAGTGCATGATCATCACGTGATCAGTGTATGATCAGCCACGTGAATAGTGCATGCTCAGTCTCGTGATGAGGGCCTGCTGAGCTGCGTGATTACTGTCTGCTCATCTGCTTGACAATTGCCAGCTGAACTGCATGATTCCTGCCTGTCATCTGCTTGAGAATTGCCAGCTGTGCTGCGTAATTCCTGCCTGCTCAGCTGCTTGATTATTGCCAGCTGAGCAGCATGATTCCTCACACCTGTGTTCCATGATTATTGCCTGCTGACTGTCTGATTCGTGCCTACTCAGCTCTTTTTTTATTGCCTCCAGAGGCACATGATCAGTGTATGATAGCAAACATGATCAGCACATGATCAGTCACATGATCAGAGCCATTAAGTCACGTGATCACTACATGATAGTCATGTGATCAGTCCATGCTCAGTCACGGTATCAGTGCATGATCATCCACGTGATCAGTGCATGATCAGCCAGGTGATCATTTCATGATAGCTATGTGATCAGTTCATGATTTATCACGTGATCTGTGCATGACCAGGCAGGTGATCAGTGTATGATCAGCGACGTGATCAGTGCATGATCTGTCACCTAATGGGTGTTTGATCAGTCACCTGACCGGTACATGGTAGCTACATGGTCATTGCATGATCAGCCACGTGAGTAGTGCATGATAGCCACGTGATCAGTGCATGATCAGTCACGTGTTCAATGCATGATCAGTCATGTAATCTGTGCATGACCAGGCACGTGATCAGTGTATGACCAGCCAAGTGATCAGTGCATGATAGCCACGTGATCAGTGCATGATCAGTCACGTGATCAGTGCATGATCAGTCACGTGACCAGTGGATGATCAGCCACGTGATCAGTGCATGATCAGCCACATGATCAGTGCATGATCAATTACGTGATCAGTGCATGATCAGTCACGTGACCAGTATATGGTAGCTAGGTGATCATTGCATGATCAGCCACATGAGCTCTGCATGATAGCCACGAGATCAGTGCATGATCAGTCACGTGATCAGTGCATGATCACTCACCTGAACAGTGCATGATAAGTCAATTGATCAGTGCATAATCAATTACGTGATCAGTGCATGATCACTCACGTGTCCAGTACATGGTAGCTACGTGATCATTGCATGAACAGCCGCGTGAGCAGTGCATGATAGCCACGTGATCAGTGCATGATCTGTCGCATGATCAGTGTATGATCAGCCACGTGATCAGTGCATGGGCAGTCATGTGATCAGTGCATGATATAGACGTGATCAGTGCATGATCAGTCACATGATCAGTGCACGATCAGCCATGTCATCAGTGCATGATAGCCACATGAGCAGTGCATACAATTACGTGAACAGTGCATGCGCAATCACGTGATCTGTGCATGAGAGCCATGTGATCAGTGCATGGTCATTCACGTGATAGGTGTGTGATCAGCGACGTGAACAGTGCATGCTCAGTCACGTGATCAGGGCCTACTGAGCTTCGTGATTACTGTCTGCTCATATGCTTGACAATTGCCAGCTGAGCTGTACGATTCCTGCCTGTCATCTCCTTGACAATTGCCATCTGTGCTGCATAATTCCTGCCTGCTCATCTACTTGATTATTGCCAGCTGAGCAGCATGATTTCTCAGAGCTGAGTTCCATGATTATTGCCTACTGATTCCTGCCTACTCAGCTCTTTGTTCATTGCCTCCAGAGGCTCATGATCAGTGTATGACATCAAACATGATCAGCACATGATGAATCACATAATCAATGCATGATAAGCCAGGTGATCAGTGCATGATCAATTACGTGATCAGTGCATGATCAGTCATGTGACCAGTACATGGTAGCTGCGTGATCATTGCATGATCAGCCACGGGAGCAGTGCATGATAGCCACGTGATCAGTGCACGATCAGTCACGTGATCTGTGCATAATCAGTCATGTGATCTGTGCATGATCAGTCAGGTGATCAGTGCATGATCAGTTACCTGATCAGTGCATGATCAGTCATGTGACCAGTGCATGTTAGCTACGTGATCATTGCATGATCAGCCACGTGATCAGTGCATGATCAGTCACGTGATACGTGTCTGATCAGCCACCTGATCAGTGCATGTTATCCACGTGATCAGTGCAGGATAGCCACGTGATCACTTCATGATCATTTACGTGGTCTGTGCATGATCAGTCACGTGACCAGTATATGGTAGCTACGTGAACATTGCATGACCAGCCAGGTGAGAAGTGCATGATAGCCACCTGATGTGTGCATGATCAGTTACGTGAGCAGAATATGATCAGCCACGTGATCAGTGCATGAGTGCCACGTGATCAGTGCATGATCAGTCACGTGACAGGTGTGTGATAAGCCACGTGAACAGTGCATGTTCAGCCACGTGATCAGTGCATGATAGCCACGTGATCAGTGCATGATCAGTTACGTGAACAGTGTATGATCAGCCTCGTGAGCAGTGCATGGTCAGACACGTGAACAGTGTATGATCAAACACGTGATCAGTGCATGATAGCCACGTGATCACTGCATGATCTGTGACATGATCAGTGTATGTTTATCCACGTGATTAGTGCATGGGCAGTCAGGATATCAGTGCATGATACAGACGTGATCAGTGCAAGATCAGTCTCATGATCAGTGTATGATCAACCACGTGATCAGTGCACGATATCCAGGTAATGAGTGCACGATAGCCAGATGATCAGTGAATTATCAGTCACGTGATCAGTGTATGATCAGCCAAGTAATCAGTGCATGATTGCCAACTCATCAGTGCATGGTCAGTCACGTGATCAGTGCAGGATCAGTCACGTGATCCGTGCATGATAGCCACGTGATCAGTGCATGATCAGTTACGTGAGCAGTGTATGATCAGCCACGTGATCAGTGCATGGTCAGACACGTGAACAGTGTATGATCAGCCACGTGATCAGTGCATGATATCCAAGTGATCAGTGCATGATCAATCAAGTGATAAGTGTATGATATGTCACGTGACAGGTGTGTGATCAGCCACGTGAACAGTGCATATTAAGCCACGTATTCAGTGCATGATAGCCACGTGATCAGTGCATGATCAGTTTCGTGACCAGTGTATGATCAGCCGCCTGATCAGTGCATGGTCAGACACGTGAACACTGTATGATCAGCCACGTGATCACTGCATGATATCCAAGTTATCAGTGCATGAACAATCACGTGATCAGTGTATGATCAGCCACGTGAACAGTGCATGCTCAGTCACGTGATCAGGGCCTGCTGAGCTGCGTGAATACTGTCTGCTCATCGGCTTGACAATTGCCAGCTGAGCTGCACGATTCCTGCCTGTCATCTGCTTGGCAATTGCCAGCTGTGCTGTGTAATTCCTGCCTGCTCAGCTGCTTGATTATTGCCAGCTGAGCAGCATGATTCCTCACAGCTGAGTTCCATGATTATTGCCTGCTGACTGTATGATTCGTGCCTACTCAGCTCTTTATTTATTGCCTCCAGAGGCACATGATCAATGTATGATAGCAAACATGATCAGCGCATGATCAGTCACATGATCAGCGCCATTAAGTCACGTGATCACTACATGATAGTCATGTGATCAGTCCATGCTCAGTCACGGTATCAGTGCATGATCAGCCACGTGATCAGTGCAAGATCTGTCACATGATTAGTGTATGATCATCCACGTGATCAGTGCATGGGCAGTCATGTGATCAGTGCATAATATAGACGGGATCAGTGCATGATCAGTCTCGTGATCAGTGCATGATAGCCACGTGATCAGTGCATGATCAGTCACCTGATGGGTGTATGATCATTCACGTGACCTGTACATGGTAGCTACATGATCATTGCTTGATCAGCCATGTGAGCAGTGCATGATAGCCACGTGATCAGTGCATGATCAGACACGAGATCAGTGCATGATCAGTCACGTGATCAGTGCATGAACAGCCACGTGATCAGTGCATGACCAGGCACGTGATCACTGTATGTCCAGCCAAGTGATCAGTGCATGATAGCCACGTGATCAGTGCATGATCAGTCATGTGATCAGTGCATGATCAGTTACGTGATCAGTGTATGATCAGCCACGTGATCAGTGCATGATCAGCCACATGATCAGTGCATGATCAATTACGTGATCAGTGCATGATCAGTCACGTGACCAGTACATGGTAGCTACGTGATCATTGCCAGATCAGCCAGGTGAGCAGTGCATGATAGCCACGTGATCAGTGCATGATCAGCCATGTGATCAGTGCATGATCAGTCACGTGATCAGTGCATGATCAGTCACGTGATCAGTGCATGATCATCCACGTGATCAGTGCATGTGGAGTCATGTAGTCAATGCGTGATAGCGCCGTGATCAGTGCACGATCAGTCCCGTTATGAGTGTATGATCACCCAAGTGATCAGTGCAAGATAGCTACGTGATCAGTGCATGATCAGTCACGCTGATTCTTGTGTGATCAGCCACGTGATCAGTGCATGATATCCAGGTGATCTGTACATGATCAGTCACGTGAACAGTGCATGATCAGTCATGTGATCGGTGTATGACCAGCCAAGTGATCAGTGCATGATAGCCACGTGATCAGTGCATGATCAGGCACGTGATCAGTGTATGATCAGCCACGTGATCAGGGCATGCTCAGCCAAATGATAAGTGCATGATCAATCACGTGATCAGTGCATGATCAGCCACGTGATCAGTGCATGATCAGTCACGTGATCAGTACATGATCAGTCACATGAACAGTGCATGATCATTTACGTGATCTGTGTAGGATCAGTCACATGACCAGTATATGATAGCTACGTGATCATTCCATGACGAGCCACGTGAGCAGTGCATGATAGACACGTGATCAGTGCATGATATGTCACGGGACAGGTGTGTGATCAGCCACGTGAACAGTGCATGTTCAGCCACGTATTCAGTGCATGATAGCCACGTGATCAGTGCATGATCAGTTACGTGAGCAGTGTATGATCAGCCACGTGATCAGTGCATGGTCAGACACGTGAACAGTGTATGATCAGCCACGTGATCAGTGCATGATATCCAAGTGATCAGTGCATGATCAATCACGTGATCAGTGTATGATCAGCCACGTGAACAGTGCATGCTCAGTCACGTGATCAGGGCCTGCTGAGCTGCGTGATTACTGTCTGCTCATCTGCTTGACAATTGCCAGCTGATCTGCAGGATTCCTGCCTGTCATCTGCTTGACAATTGCCACCTGTGCTGCGTTATTCCTGCCTGCTCATCTACTTGATTATTGCCAGCTGAGCAGCATGATTTCTCAGAGGTGAGTTCCATGATTGTAGCCTGCTGACTGATTCCTGCCTACTCAGCTCTATGTTCATTGCTTCCAGAGGCACATGATCAGTGTGTGACACCAAACATGATCAGCGCATGATCAGTCACATGATCAGCGCCATTAAGTCACGTGATCACTACATGATAGTCATGTGATCAGTCCATGCTCAGTCACGGTATCAGTGCATGATCAGCCACGTGATCAGTGCATGATCTGTCACATGATTAGTGTATGATCATCCACGTGATCAGTGCATGGGCAGTCATGTGATCAGTGGATGATATAGACGTGATCAGTGCATGATCAGTCTCGTGATCAGTGCATGATAGCCACGTGATCAGTGCATGATCAGTCACCTGATGGGTGTATGATCATTCACGTGACCTGTACATGGTAGCTACATGATCATTGCATGATCAGCCACGTGAGTAGTGCACGATAGCCACGTGATCACTGCATGATCAGTCACGTGATCAGTGCATGATCAGTCATGTGACCAGTACATGGTAGCTGCGTGATCATCGCATGATCAGCCACGTGAGCAGTGCATGATAGCCACGTGATCAGTGCATGATCAGACACGAGATCAGTGCATGATCTGTCACGTGATCAGTGCATGATCAGCCACGTGATCAGTGCATGAGCAGGCACGTGATCAGTGTATGTCCAGCCAAGTGATCAGTGCATGATAGCCACGTGATCAGTGCATGATCAGTCACGTGATCAGTGCATGATCAGTCACGTGAACAGTGTATGATCAGCCACGTGATCAGTGCATGATCAGCCACATGATCAGTGCATGATCAATTACGTGATCAGTGCATGATGAGTCACGTGACCAGTACATGGTAGCTACGTGATCATTGCCAGATCAGCCACCTGAGCAGTTCATGATAGCCACGTGATCAGTGCATGATCAGCCTTTTGATCAGTGCCTGATCAGTCACGTAATCAGTGCATGGTCAGTCATGTGATCAGTGCATGATCATCCACGTGATCGGTGCATGTGGAGTCATGTAATCAATGCGTGATAGCGCCGTGATCAGTGCACGATCAGTCCCGTGATGAGTGTATGATCAGCCAAGTGATCAGTGCAAGATAGCTACGTGATCAGTGCATGATCAGGCACATGATCAGTGCATGATCAGTCACGTGATAGGTGTGTGATCAGCCATGTGAACAGTGCATGCTCAGTCACGTGATCAGGGCCTGCTGAGCTGCGTGATTACTGTCTGCTCATCTGCTTGACAATTTCCAGCTGAGCTGCACGATTCCTGCCTGTCATCTCCTTGACAATTGCCACCTTTTCTACGTAATTCCTACCTGCTCATCTACTTGATTATTGCCAGCTGAGCAGCATGATTTCTCAGAGCTGAGTTCCATGATTTTAGCCTGCTGACTGATTCCTGCCTACTCAGCTCTATATTCATTGCCTCCAGAGGCACATGATCAGTGTGTGACACCAAACATGATCAGCACATGATCAGTCACATGATCAATGCATGATAAGCCAGGTGATCAGTGCATGATCAATTACGTGATCAGTGCATGATCAGCCATGTGACCAGTACATGGTAGCTGCGTGATCAGTGCATGATCAGCCACGTGAGCAGTGCATGATAGCCACTTGATCAGTGCATGATCAGCCACGTGATCAGTGCATGATAGCCACGAGATCACTGCATGATAGCCACGTGATCACTGCATGATATGTCACGTGACAGGTGTGTGATCAGCCACGTGAGCAGTGAACGGGCAGTCATGTGATCAGTGCATGATATAGACGTGATCAGTGCATGATCAGTCTCGAGATCAGTGCATGATAGCCACGTGATCAGTGCATGATCAGTCACGTGATCTGTGCATAATCAGTCATGTGATCTGTGCATGATCAGTCACGTGATCAGTGCATGATCAGTTACCTGATCAGTGCATGATCAGTCATGTGACCAGTGCATGTTAGCTACGTGATCATTGCATGATCAACCACGTGATCAGTGCATGATAGCCACGTGATCACTGCATGATAGCCTTGTGATCAGTGCATGATCAGTCACGTGATACGTGTGTGATCAGCCACGTGATCAGTGCATGTTATCCACGTGATCAGTGCAGGAGAGCCACGTGATCACTTCATGATTATTTACGTGATCTGTACATGATCAGTCACGTCATACGTGTGTGATCAGCCACCGGATCAGTGCGTGATGAGCCATGTGATCATTGCAGGATCAATTACGTGATCAGTGCATGATCAGTCACATGACCAGTATATGGTTGCTACGTGATCATTGCGTGATCAGACACGTGATCAGTGCATGGTAGCCACGTGATCAGTGCATGATCAGCCACATGATCAGTGCATGAGATCCACGTGATCAGTGCATGATCAGTCACGTGACACATGTGTTATCAGCCACGTGATCAGTGCATGATGAGCCACGTGATCAGTGCAGGATCAATTACGTGATCAGTGCATGATCAGTCACGTGACCAGTACATGGTTGCTACGTGATCCTTGCATGATCAGCCACGTGAGCAGAGCATGATAGCCACGTGAGCAGTGCATGATCAGTCACGTGATCAGTACATGATCCGTCACTTGAACAGTGCATGATCATTTACGTGATCTGTGCAAGATCAGGCACATGACCAGTATATGGTAGCTACGTGATCATTCCTTGACGAGCCACGTGAGCAGTGCATGATAGCCACGTGATGTGTGCATGATCAGTTACGTGAGCAGAGTATGATCAGCCACGTGATCAGTGCATGAGTGCCACGTGATCAGTGCATGATCAGTTACCTGAGCAGTGTATGGTCAGCCAGGTGATCAGTGCATGGTCAGACACGTGAACAGTGTATGATCAGCCACGTGATCAGTGCATGAGTGCCACGTGATCAGTGCATGATATGTCACGTGACAGGTGTGTGATCAGCCACGTGAACAGTGCATTTTCAGCCACGTGATCAGTGCATGATAGCCACGTGATCAGTGCATGATCAGTTACCTGAGCAGTGTATGATCAGCCACGTGATCAGTGCATGGTCAGACAGGTGAACAGTGTATGATCAGCCACGTGATCAGTGCATGATTTCCAAGTGATCAGTTCATGATCATCACGTGATCAGTGTATGATCAGCCACGTGAATAGTGCATGCTCAGTCTCGTGATGAGGGCCTGCTGAGCTGCGTGATTACTGTCTTCTCATCTGCTTGACAATTGCCAGCTGAGCTGCATGATTCCTGCCTGTCATCTGCTTGACAATTGCCACCTGTGCTGCGTAATTCCTGCCTGCTCATCTGCTTGATTATTGCCAGCTGAGCAGCATGATTCCTCAGAGCTGTGTTCCATGATTATAGCCTGCTGACTGATTCCTGCCTACTCAGCTCTATTTTCATTGCCTCCAGAGGCACATGATCAGTGTATGACACCAAACATGATCAGCGCATGATCAGTCACATGATCAGAGCCATTAAGTCACGTGATCACTACATGATAGTCATGTGATCAATCCATGCTCAGTCACGGTATCAGTGCATGATAGCCACGTGATCAGTGCATGATCAGTCACGTGATGAGTGCATGATCAGTCACGTGATCAGTGTATGATCAGCCACGTGATCAGTGCATGATCAGCCACATGATCAGTGCATGATCAATTACGTGATCAGTGCATGATGAGTCACGTGACCAGTACATGGTAGCTACGTGATCATTGCCAGATCAGCCACCTGAGCAGTGCATGATAGCCACGTGATCAGTGCATGATCAGCCATGTGATCAGTGCATGATCAATTACGTTATCAGTGCATGATCAGTCACATGAGCAGTACATGGTAGCTACGTGATCATTGCATGATCAGCCACGTGATCAGTGCATGATAGCCACGTGATCAGTGCATGATCAGTCATGTGATACGTGTGTGATCAGCCACGTGAACAGTGCATGATATCCACGTGATCAGTGAATGATAGCCACGTGATTAGTGCATGATAGCCACGTGATCAGTGCATGATCAGTCACGTGATCAGCGCCATTAAGTCACGTGATCACTACATGATAGTCATGTGATCAGTCCATGCTCAGTCACGGTATCAGTATATGATCAGCCACGTGGTCAGTGCATGATAGCCACGTGATCATTGCATGATAGCCACATGATCAGTGCATGATCAGCCAGGTGATCAGTACATGATAGCTACGTAATCAGTTCATGATTAGTCACCTGATCTGTACATGACCAGGCAGGTGATCAGTGTATGATCAGCCACGTTAAGAGTGCAATATAGCCCCTTGATCAGTGCATGATCAGTCACGTGACCAGTACATGGTAGCTACGTGATCATTGCATGATCAGCCACGTGAGCAGTGCATGATAGCCTCGTGATCAGTGCATGATCAGCCACGTGATCAGTGCATAATCAGTCACGTGATCAGTGCATGGTCAGTCACGTGATCAGTGCATGATCATCCACGTGATCAGTGCATGTGGAGTCATGTAGTCAATGCATGATAGCACCGTAATCAGTGCACCATCAGTCCCGTGATGAGTGTATGATCAGCCAAGTGATCAGTGCAAGATAGCTACGTGATCAGTGCATGATCAGTCACATGATCAGTGCATGATCAGCCACGTCATCAGTGCATGATAGCCACGTGAGCAGTGCATACAATTACGTGATCAGTGCATGCGCAATCACGTGATCAGTGCATGAGAGCCAAGTGATCATTGCATGATCATTCACGTGATAGGTGTGTGATCAGCGACGTGAACAGTGCATGCTCAGTCACGTGATCAGGGCCTGCTGAGCTGCGTGATTCCTGTCTGCTCATCTGCTTGACAATTGCCAGCTGAGCTGCACGATTCCTGCCTGTCATCTCCTTGACAATTGCCACCTGTGCTGTGTAATTCCTGCCTGCTCATCTACTTGATTATTGCCAGCTGAGCAGCATGATTTCTCAGAGCTGAGTTCCATGATTATAGCCTGCTGACTGAATCCTGCCTACTCAAATCTATGTTCATTGCCTCCAGAGGCACATGATCAGTGTGTGACACCAAACATGATCAGCACATGATCAGTCACATGATCAATGCATGATAAGCCAGGTGATCAGTGCATGATCAATTACGTGATCAGTGCATGATCAGTCGTGTGACCAGTACATGGTAGCTGCGTGATCATTGCATGATCAGCCACGTGATCAGTGCATGATCAATTACGTGATCAGCGCATGATCAGTCACCTGATCAGTGCATGATCAGCCACATGATCAGTGCATGATAGCCACGTGATCAGTGCATGATCAGTCACGTGACCAGTACATGGTTGCTACGTGATCCTTGCATGATCAGCCACGTGAGCAGAGCATGATAGCCACGTGATCAGTGCATGATCAGTCACGTGATCAGTACATGATCAGTCACTTGAACAGTGCATGATCATTTACGTGATCTGTGCAAGATCAGGCACATGACCAGTATATGGTAGCTACGTGATCATTCCTTGACGAGCCACGTGAGCAGTGCATGATAGCCACGTGATGTGTGCATGATCAGTCACGTGATAGGTGTGTGATCAGCCATGTGAACAGTGCATGCTCAGTCACGTGATCAGGGCCTGCTGAGCTGCGTGATTACTGTCTGCTCATCTGCTTGACAATTTCCAGCTGAGCTGCACGATTCCTGCCTGTCATCTGCTTGACAATTGCCAGCTGTGCTGCGTAATTCCTGCCTGCTCAGCTGCTTGATTATTGCCAGCTGAGCAGCATGATTCCTCACACCTGTGTTCCATGATTATTGCCTGCTGACGGTCTGATTCGTGCCTACTCAGCTCTTTTTTTACTGCCTCCAGAGGCACATGATCAGTGTATGATAGCAAACATGATCAGCGCATGATCAGTCACATGATCAGAGCCATTAAGTCACGTGATCACTACATGATAGTCATGTGATCAATCCATGCTCAGTCACGGTATCAGTGCATGATAGCCACGTGATCAGTGCATGATCAGTCACGTGATCAGTGCATGATCAGTCACGTGATCAGTGTATGATCAGCCACGTGATCAGTGCATGATCAGCCACATGATCAGTGCATGATCAATTACGTGATCAGTGCATGATGAGTCACGTGACCAGTACATGGTAGCTACGTGATCATTGCCAGATCAGCCACCTGAGCAGTGCATGATAGCCACGTGATCAGTGCATGATCAGCCATGTGATCAGTGCATGATCAATTACGTTATCAGTGCATGATCAGTCACATGAGCAGTACATGGTAGCTACGTGATCATTGCATGATCAGCCACGTGATCAGTGCATGATAGCCATGTGATCAGTGCATGATCAGTCATGTGATACGTGTGTGATCAGCCACGTGATCAGTGCATGATATCCACGTGATCAGTGAATGATAGCCACGTGATTAGTGCATGATAGCCACGTGATCAGTGCATGATCAGTCACGTGATCAGCGCCATTAAGTCACGTGATCACTACATGATAGTCATGTGATCAGTCCATGCTCAGTCACGGTATCAGTATATGATCAGCCACGTGGTCAGTGCATGATAGCCACGTGATCATTGCATGATAGCCACATGATCAGTGCATGATCAGCCAGGTGATCAGTACATGATAGCTGCGTAATCAGTTCATGATTAGTCACCTGATCTGTGCATGACCAGGCAGGTGATCAGTGTATGATCAGCCACGTTAACAGTGCAATATAGCCCCTTGATCAGTGCATGATCAGTCACGTGACCAGTACATGGTAGCTACGTGATCATTGCATGATCAGCCACGTGAGCAGTGCATGATAGCCTCGTGATCAGTGCATGATCAGCCACGTGATCAGTGCATAATCAGTCACGTGATCAGTGCATGGTCAGTCACGTGATCAGTGCATGATCATCCACGTGATCAGTGCATGTGGAGTCATGTAGTCAATGCATGATAGCGCCGTAATCAGTGCACCATCAGTCCCGTGATGAGTGTATGATCAGCCAAGTGATCAGTGCAAGATAGCTACGTGATCAGTGCATGATCAGTCACATGATCAGTGCATGATCAGCCACGTCATCAGTGCATGATAGCCACGTGAGCAGTGCATACAATTACGTGATCAGTGCATGCGCAATCACGTGATCAGTGCATGAGAGCCAAGTGATCATTGCATGATCATTCACGTGATAGGTGTGTGATCAGCGACGTGAACAGTGCATGCTCAGTCACGTGATCAGGGCCTGCTGAGCTGCGTGATTCCTGTCTGCTCATCTGCTTGACAATTGCCAGCTGAGCTGCACGATTCCTGCCTGTCATCTCCTTGACAATTGCCACCTGTGCTGTGTAATTCCTGCCTGCTCATCTACTTGATTATTGCCAGCTGAGCAGCATGATTTCTCAGAGCTGAGTTCCATGATTATAGCCTGCTGACTGAATCCTGCCTACTCAAATCTATGTTCATTGCCTCCAGAGGCACATGATCAGTGTGTGACACCAAACATGATCAGCACATGATCAGTCACATGATCAATGCATGATAAGCCAGGTGATCAGTGCATGATCAATTATGTGATCAGTGCATGATCAGTCGTGTGACCAGTACATGGTAGCTGCGTGATCATTGCATGATCAGCCACGTGATCAGTGCATGATCAATTACGTGATCAGCGCATGATCAGTCACCTGATCAGTGCATGATCAGCCACATGATCAGTGCATGATAGCCACGTGATCAGTGCATGATCAGTCACGTGACCAGTACATGGTTGCTACGTGATCCTTGCATGATCAGCCACGTGAGCAGAGCATGATAGCCACGTGATCAGTGCATGATCAGTCACGTGATCAGTACATGATCAGTCACTTGAACAGTGCATGATCATTTACGTGATCTGTGCAAGATCAGGCACATGACCAGTATATGGTAGCTACGTGATCATTCCTTGACGAGCCACGTGAGCAGTGCATGATAGCCACGTGATGTGTGCATGATCAGTTACGTGATAGGTGTGTGATCAGCCATGTGAACAGTGCATGCTCAGTCACGTGATCAGGGCCTGCTGAGCTGCGTGATTACTGTCTGCTCATCTGCTTGACAATTCCAGCTGAGCTGCACGATTCCTGCCTGTCATCTCCTTGACAATTGCCACCTTTTCTACGTAATTCCTACCTGCTCATCTACTTGATTATTGCCAGCTGAGCAGCATGATTTCTCAGAGCTGAGTTCCATGATTTTAGCCTGCTGACTGATTCCTGCCTACTCAGCTCTATATTCATTGCCTCCAGAGGCACATGATCAGTGTGTGACACCAAACATGATCAGCACATGATCAGTCACATGATCAATGCATGATAAGCCAGGTGATCAGTGCATGATCAATTACGTGATCAGTGCATGATCAGTCATGTGACCAGTACATGGTAGCTGCGTGATCAGTGCATGATCAGCCACGTGAGCAGTGCATGATAGCCACGTGATCAGTGCATGATCAGCCACGTGATCAGTGCATGATAGCCACGAGATCACTGCATGATAGCCACGTGATCACTGCATGATATGTCACGTGACAGGTGTGTGATCAGCCACGTGAGCAGTGAACGGGCAGTCATGTGATCAGTGCATGATATAGACGTGATCAGTGCATGATCAGTCTCGTGATTAGTGCATGATAGCCACGTGATCAGTGCATGATCAGTCACGTGATCTGTGCATAATCAGTCATGTGATCTGTGCAAGATCAGTCACGTGATCAGTGCATGATCAGTTACCTGATCAGTGCATGATCAGTCATGTGACCAGTGCATGTTAGCTACGTGATCATTGCATGATCAACCACGTGATCAGTGCATGATAGCCACGTGATCAGTGCATGATAGCCTTGTGATCAGTGCATGATCAGTCACGTGATACGTGTGTGATCAGCCACGTGATCAGTGCATGTTATCCACGTGATCAGTGCAGGAGAGCCACGTGATCACTTCATGATTATTTACGTGATCTGTACATGATCAGTCACGTCATACGTGTGTGATCAGCCACCGGATCAGTGCGTGATGAGCCATGTGATAATTGCAGGATCAATTACGTGATCAGTGCATGATCAGTCACATGACCAGTATATGGTTGCTACGTGATCATTGCGTGATCAGACACGTGATCAGTGCATGGTAGCCACGTGATCAGTGCATGATAGCCACATGATCAGTGCATGAGATCCACGTGATCAGTGCATGATCAGTCACGTGACACATGTGTGATCAGCCACGTGATCAGTGCATGATGAGCCACGTGATCAGTGCAGGATCAATTACGTGATCAGTGCATGATCAGTCACGTGACCAGTACATGGTTGCTACGTGATCCTTGCATGATCAGCCACGTGAGCAGAGCATGATAGCCACGTGATCAGTGCATGATCAGTCACGTGATCAGTACATGATCAGTCACTTGAACAGTGCATGATCATTTACGTGATCTGTGCAAGATGAGGCACATGACCAGTATATGGTAGCTACGTGATCATTCCTTGACGAGCCACGTGAGCAGTGCATGATAGCCACGTGATGTGTGCATGATCAGTTACGTGAGCAGAGTATGATCAGCCACGTGATCAGTGCATGAGTGCCACGTGATCAGTGCATGATCAGTTACCTGAGCAGTGTATGGTCAGCCAGGTGATCAGTGCATGGTCAGACACGTGAACAGTGTATGATCAGCCACGTGATCAGTGCATGAGTGCCACGTGATCAGTGCATGATATGTCACGTGACAGGTGTGTGATCAGCCACGTGAACAGTGCATTTTCAGCCACGTGATCAGTGCATAAAGCCACGTGATCAGTGCATGATCAGTTACCTGAGCAGTGTATGATCAGCCACGTGATCAGTGCATGGTCAGACAGGTGAACAGTGTATGATCAGCCACGTGATCAGTGCATGATTTCCAAGTGATCAGTTCATGATCATCACGTGATCAGTGTATGATCAGCCACGTGAATAGTGCATGCTCAGTCTCGTGATGAGGGCCTGCTGAGCTGCGTGATTACTGTCTTCTCATCTGCTTGACAATTGCCAGCTGAGCTGCATGATTCCTGCCTGTCATCTGCTTGACAATTGCCAGCTGTGCTGCGTAATTCCTGCCTGCTCAGCTGCTTGATTATTGCCAGCTGAGCAGCATGATTCCTCACACCTGTGTTCCATGATTATTGCCTGCTGACGGTCTGATTCGTGCCTACTCAGCTCTTTTACTGCCTCCAGAGGCACATGATCAGTGTATGATAGCAAACATGATCAGCGCATGATCAGTCACATGATCAGAGCCATTAAGTCACGTGATCACTACATGATAGTCATGTGATCAATCCATGCTCAGTCACGGTATCAGTGCATGATAGCCACGTGATCAGTGCATGATCAGTCACGTGATCAGTGCATGATCAGTCACGTGATCAGTGTATGATCAGCCACGTGATCAGTGCATGATCAGCCACATGATCAGTGCATGATCAATTACGTGATCAGTGCATGATGAGTCACGTGACCAGTACATGGTAGCTACGTGATCATTGCCAGATCAGCCACCTGAGCAGTGCATGATAGCCACGTGATCAGTGCATGATCAGCCATGTGATCAGTGCATGATCAATTACGTTATCAGTGCATGATCAGTCACATGAGCAGTACATGGTAGCTACGTGATCATTGCATGATCAGCCACGTGATCAGTGCATGATAGCCATGTGATCAGTGCATGATCAGTCATGTTATACGTGTGTGATCAGCCACGTGATCAGTGCATGATATCCACGTGATCAGTGAATGATAGCCACGTGATTAGTGCATGATAGCCACGTGATCAGTGCATGATCAGTCACGTGATCAGCGCCATTAAGTCACGTGATCACTACATGATAGTCATGTGATCAGTCCATGCTCAGTCACGGTATCAGTATATGATCAGCCACGTGGTCAGTGCATGATAGCCACGTGATCATTGCATGATAGCCACATGATCAGTGCATGATCAGCCAGGTGATCAGTACATGATAGCTACGTAATCAGTTCATGATTAGTCACCTGATCTGTGCATGACCAGGCAGGTGATCAGTGTATGATCAGCCACGTTAACAGTGCAATATAGCCCCTTGATCAGTGCATGATCAGTCACGTGACCAGTACATGGTAGCTACGTGATCATTGCATGATCAGCCACGTGAGCAGTGCATGATAGCCTCGTGATCAGTGCATGATCAGCCACGTGATCAGTGCATAATCAGTCACGTGATCAGTGCATGGTCAGTCACGTGATCAGTGCATGATCATCCACGTGATCAGTGCATGTGGAGTCATGTAGTCAATGCATGATAGCGCCGTAATCAGTGCACCATCAGTCCCGTGATGAGTGTATGATCAGCCAAGTGATCAGTGCAAGATAGCTACGTGATCAGTGCATGATCAGTCACATGATCAGTGCATGATCAGCCCGTCATCAGTGCATGATAGCCACGTGAGCAGTGCATACAATTACGTGATCAGTGCATGCGCAATCACGTGATCAGTGCATGAGAGCCAAGTGATCATTGCATGATCATTCACGTGATAGGTGTTTGATCAGCGACGTGAACAGTGCATGCTCAGTCACGTGATCAGGGCCTGCTGAGCTGCGTGATTCCTGTCTGCTCATCTGCTTGACAATTGCAGCTGAGCTGCACGATTCCTGCCTGTCATCTCCTTGACAATTGCCACCTGTGCTGTGTAATTCCTGCCTGCTCATCTACTTGATTATTGCCAGCTGAGCAGCATGATTTCTCAGAGCTGAGTTCCATGATTATAGCCTGCTGACTGAATCCTGCCTACTCAAATCTATGTTCATTGCCTCCAGAGGCACATGATCAGTGTGTGACACCAAACATGATCAGCACATGATCAGTCACATGATCAATGCATGATAAGCCAGGTGATCAGTGCATGATCAATTATGTGATCAGTGCATGATCAGTCGTGTGACCAGTACATGGTAGCTGCGTGATCATTGCATGATCAGCCACGTGATCAGTGCATGATCAATTACGTGATCAGCGCATGATCAGTCACCTGATCAGTGCATGATCAGCCACATGACCAGTGCATGATAGCCACGTGATCAGTGCATGATCAGTCACGTGACCAGTACATGGTTGCTACGTGATCCTTGCATGATCAGCCACGTGAGCAGAGCATGATAGCCACGTGATCAGTGCATGATCAGTCACGTGATCAGTACATGATCAGTCACTTGAACAGTGCATGATCATTTACGTGATCTGTGCAAGATCAGGCACATGACCAGTATATGGTAGCTACGTGATCATTCCTTGACGAGCCACGTGAGCAGTGCATGATAGCCACGTGATGTGTGCATGATCAGTTACGTGAGCAGAGTATGATCAGCCACGTGATCAGTGCATGAGTGCCACGTGATCAGTGCATGATCAGTTACCTGAGCAGTGTATTTTCAGCCAGGTGATCAGTGCATGGTCAGACACGTGAACAGTGTATGATCAGCCACGTGATCAGTGCATGAGTGCCACGTGATCAGTGCATGATATGTCACGTGACAGGTGTGTGATCAGCCACGTGAACAGTGCATTTTCAGCCACGTGATCAGTGCATGATAGCCACGTGATCAGTGCATGATCAGTTACCTGAGCAGTGTATGATCAGCCACGTGATCAGTGCATGGTCAGACAGGTGAACAGTGTATGATCAGCCACGTGATCAGTGCATGATTTCCAAGTGATCAGTTCATGATCATCACGTGATCAGTGTATGATCAGCCACGTGAATAGTGCATGAGTGCCACGTGATCAGTGCATGATATGTCACGTGACAGGTGTGTGATCAGCCACGTGAACAGTGCATGTTCAGTTACGTGATCAGTACATGATAAGTCACTTGAACAGTGCATGATCATTTACGTGACCTGTGCATGATCAGTCACGTGACCAGTATATGGTAGCTACGTGATCATTCTTTGACGAGCCACGTGAGCAGTGCATGATAGCCACGTGATGTGTGCATGATCAGTTACGTGAGCAGAGTATGATCAGCCACGTGATCAGTGCATGAGTGCCACGTGATCAGTGCATGATATGTCACGTGACGGGTGTTTGATCAGCCAGGTGAACAGTGCATGTTCAGCCACGTGTTCAGTGCATGATAGCCACGTGATCAGTGCATGATCAGTTACCTGAGCAGTGTATGATCAGCCACGTGATCAGTGCATGGTCAGACACGTGAACAGTGTATGATCTGCCACGTGACCAGTGCATGATCAGTTACCTGAGCAGTGTATGATCAGCCACGTGATCAGTGCATGACCAGTCATGTGATTAGTGCATAATCAGCCACGTGATCAGTGCATGATGAGCCACGTGATCAGTGCTGGATCAATTACATGATCAGTGCCTGATCAGTCAGGTGACCAGTACATGGTTGCTACGTGATCATTGAATGATCACACACGTGAGGAGAGCATGATAGCCACGTGATCAGTGCATGATCAGTCACGTGATCAGTACATGATCAGTCACGGGAACAGTGCATAATCATTTACGTGATCTGTGCATGACCAGTCGCGTGACCAGTATATGGTAGCTACGTGATCATTGCATGACCATCCACGTGAGCAGTGCATGATAGCCACGTGATGTGTCCATGATCAATCACGTGATCAGTGCATGATCAGCCACGTGATCAGTACATGACCAGTCATGTGATTAGTGCATGATCAGCCACGTGATCAGTGCATGATGAGCCACGTGATCAGTGCTGGATCAATTACATGATCAGTGCCTGATCAGTCAGGTGACCAGTACATGGTTGCTACGTGATCATTGAATGATCACACACGTGAGGAGAGCATGATAGCCACGTGATCAGTGCATGATCAGTCACGTGATCAGTACATGATCAGTCACGGGAACAGTGCATAATCATTTACGTGATCTGTGCATGACCAGTCGCGTGACCAGTATATGGTAGCTACGTGATCATTGCATGACCATCCACGTGAGCAGTGCATGATAGCCACGTGATGTGTCCATGATCAATCACGTGATCAGTGCATGATCAGCCACGTGATCAGTGCATGACCAGTCATGTGATTAGTGCATGATCAGCCACGTGATCAGTGCATGATTAATTACGTGATCAGTGCATGATCAGTCACGTGACCAGTACACGGTAGCTACGTGATCATTGCATGATCAGTCACGTGAGCAGTGTATGATCAGCCACGTGATCAGTGCATGGTCAGACACGTGAACAGTGTATGATCAGCCACGTGATCAGTGCATGATATCCAAGTGATCAGTGCATGATCAATCACGTGATCAGTGTATGATCAGCCACGTGAACAGTGCATGCTCAGTCACGTGATCAGGGCCTGCTGAGCTGCGTGATTACTGTCTGCTCATCTGCTTGACAATTGCCAGCTGATCTGCAGGATTCCTGCCTGTCATCTGCTTGACAATTGCCACCTGTGCTGCGTTATTCCTGCCTGCTCATCTACTTGATTATTGCCAGCTGAGCAGCATGATTTCTCAGAGGTGAGTTCCATGATTGTAGCCTGCTGACTGATTCCTGCCTACTCAGCTCTATGTTCATTGCCTCCAGAGGCACATGATCAGTGTGTGACACCAAACATGATCAGCGCATGATCAGTCACATGATCAGCGCCATTAAGTCACGTGATCACTACATGATAGTCATGTGATCAGTCCATGCTCAGTCACGGTATCAGTGCATGATCAGCCACGTGATCAGTGCATGATCTGTCACATGATTAGTGTATGATCATCCACGTGATCAGTGCATGGGCAGTCATGTGATCAGTGGATGATATAGACGTGATCAGTGCATGATCAGTCTCGTGATCAGTGCATGATAGCCACGTGATCAGTGCATGATCAGTCACCTGATGGGTTTATGATCATTCACGTGACCTGTACATGGTAGCTATATGATCATTGCATGATCAGCCACGTGAGTAGTGCACGATAGCCACGTGATCACTGCATGATCAGTCACGTGATCAGTGCATGATCAGTCATGTGACCAGTACATGGTAGCTGTGTGATCATCGCATGATCAGCCACGTGAGCAGTGCATGATAGCCACGTGATCAGTGCATGATCAGACACGAGATCAGTGCATGATCTGTCACGTGATCAGTGCATGATCAGCCACGTGATCAGTGCATGAGCAGGCACGTGATCAGTGTATGTCCAGCCAAGTGATCAGTGCATGATAGCCACGTGATCAGTGCATGATCAGTCACGTGATCAGTGCATGATCAGTCACGTGATCAGTGTATGATCAGCCACGTGATCAGTGCATGATCAGCCACATGATCAGTGCATGATCAATTACGTGATCAGTGCATGATGAGTCACGTGACCAGTACATGGTAGCTACGTGATCATTGCCAGATCAGCCACCTGAGCAGTGCATGATAGCCACGTGATCAGTGCATGATCAGCCTTTTGATCAGTGCCTGATCAGTCACGTGATCAGTGCATGGTCAGTCACGTGATCAGTGCATGATCATCCACGTGATCGGTGCATGTGGAGTCATGTAATAAATGCGTGATAGCGCTGTGATCAGTGCACGATCAGTCCCGTGATGAGTGTATGATCAGCCAAGTGATCAGTGCAAGATAGCTACGTGATCAGTGCATGAACAGGCACATGATCAGTGCATGATCAGTCACGTGATAGGTGTGTGATCAGCCATGTGAACAGTGCATGCTCAGTCACGTGATCAGGGCCTGCTGAGCTGCGTGATTACTGTCTGCTCATCTGCTTGACAATTTCCAGCTGAGCTGCATGATTCCTGCCTGTCATCTGCTTGGCAATTGCCAGCTGTGCTGCGTAATTCCTGCCTGCTCAGCTGCTTGATTATTGCCAGCTGAGCAGCATGATTCCTCACAGCTGAGTTCCATGATTATTGCCTGCTGACTGTATGATTCGTGCCTACTCAGCTCTTTGTTTATTGCCTCCAGAGGCACATGATCAATGTATGATAGCAAACATGATCAGCGCATGATCAGTCACATGATCAGCGCCATTAAGTCACGTGATCACTACATGATAGTCATGTGATCAGTCCATGCTCAGTCACGGTATCAATGCATGATCAGCCACGTGATCAGTGCATGATCTGTCACATGATTAGTGTATGATCATCCACGTGATCAGTGCATGGGCAGTCATGTGATCAGTGCATAATATAGACGTGATCAGTGCATGATCAGTCTCGTGATCAGTGCATGATAGCCACGTGATCAGTGCATGATCAGTCACCTGATGGGTGTATGATCATTCACGTGACCTGTACATGGTAGCTACATGATCATTGCATGATCAGCCATGTGAGCAGTGCATGATAGCCACGTGATCAGTGCATGATCAGACACGAGATCAGTGCATGATCAGTCACGTGATCAGTGCATGAACAGCCACGTGATCAGTGCATGACCAGGCACGTGATCACTGTATGTCCAGCCAAGTGATCAGTGCATGATAGCCACGTGATCAGTGCATGATCAGTCATGTGATCAGTGCATGATCAGTTACGTGATCAGTGTATGATCAGCCACGTGATCAGTGCATGATCAGCCACATGATCAGTGCATGATCAATTACGTGATCAGTGCATGATCAGTCACGTGACCAGTACATGGTAGCTACGTGATCATTGCCAGATCAGCCAGGTGAGCAGTGCATGATAGCCACATGATCAGTGCATGATCAGCCATGTGATCAGTGCATGATCAGTCACGTGATCAGTGCATGATCAGTCACGTGATCAGTGCATGATCATCCACGTGATCAGTGCATGTGGAGTCATGTAGTCAATGCGTGATAGCGCCGTGATCAGTGCACGATCAGTCCCGTTATGAGTGTATGATCACCCAAGTGATCAGTGCAAGATAGCTACGTGATCAGTGCATGATCAGTCACGCTGATTCTTGTGTGATCAGCCACGTGATCAGTGCATGATATCCAGGTGATCTGTACATGATCAGTCACGTGAACAGTGCATGATCAGTCATGTGATCAGTGTATGACCAGCCAAGTGATCAGTGCATGATAGCCACGTGATCAGTGCATGATCAGTCACGTGATCAGTGTATGATCAGCCACGTGATCAGGGCATGCTCAGCCAAATGATAAGTGCATGATCAATCACGTGATCAGTGCATGATCAGCCACGTGATCAGTGCATGATCAGTCACGTGATCAGTACATGATCAGTCACATGAACAGTGCATGATCATTTACGTGATCTGTGTAGGATCAGTCACATGACCAGTATCTGATAGCTACGTGATCATTCCATGACGAGCCACGTGAGCAGTGCATGATAGACACGTGATCAGTGCATGATATGTCACGGGACAGGTGTGTGATCAGCCACGTGAACAGTGCATGTTCAGCCACGTATTCAGTGCATGATAGCCACGTGATCAGTGCATGATCAGTTACGTGAGCAGTGTATGATCAGCCACGTGATCAGTGCATGGTCAGACACGTGAACAGTGTATGATCAGCCACGTGATCAGTGCATGATATCCAAGTGATCAGTGCATGATCAATCACGTGATCAGTGTATGATCAGCCACGTGAACAGTGCATGCTCAGTCACGTGATCAGGGCCTGCTGAGCTGCGTGATTACTGTCTGCTCATCTGCTTGACAATTGCCAGCTGATCTGCAGGATTCCTGCCTGTCATCTGCTTGACAATTGCCACCTGTGCTGCGTTATTCCTGCCTGCTCATCTACTTGATTATTGCCAGCTGAGCAGCATGATTTCTCAGAGGTGAGTTCCATGATTGTAGCCTGCTGACTGATTCCTGCCTACTCAGCTCTATGTTCATTGCCTCCAGAGGCACATGATCAGTGTGTGACACCAAACATGATCAGCGCATGATCAGTCACATGATCAGTGCCATTAAGTCACGTGATCACTACATGATAGTCATGTGATCAGTCCATGCTCAGTCACGGTATCAGTGCATGATCAGCCACGTGATCAGTGCATGATCTGTCACATGATTAGTGTATGATCATCCACGTGATCAGTGCATGGGCAGTCATGTGATCAGTGGATGATATAGACGTGATCAGTGCATGATCAGTCTCGTGATCAGTGCATGATAGCCACGTGAACAGTGCATGATCAGTCACCTGATGGGTGTATGATCATTCACGTGACCTGTACATGGTAGCTACATGATCATTGCATGATCAGCCACGTGAGTAGTGCACGATAGCCACGTGATCACTGCATGATCAGTCACGTGATCAGTGCATGATCAGTCATGTGACCAGTACATGGTAGCTGCGTGATCATCGCATGATCAGCCACGTGAGCAGTGCATGATAGCCACGTGATCAGTGCATGATCAGACACGAGATCAGTGCATGATCTGTCACGTGATCAGTGCATGATCAGCCACGTGATCAGTGCATGAGCAGGCACGTGATCAGTGTATGTCCAGCCAAGTGATCAGTGCATGATAGCCACGTGATCAGTGCATGATCAGTCACGTGATCAGTGCATGATCAGTCACGTGATCAGTGTATGATCAGCCACGTGATCAGTGCATGATCAGTGCATGATCAATTACGTGATCAGTGCATGATGAGTCACGTGACCAGTACATGGTAGCTACGTGATCATTGCCAGATCAGCCACCTGAGCAGTGCATGATAGCCACGTGATCAGTGCATGATCAGCCTTTTGATCAGTGCCTGATCAGTCACGTGATCAGTGCATGGTCAGTCACGTGATCAGTGCATGATCATCCATGTGATCGGTGCATGTGGAGTCATGTAATCAATGCGTGATAGCGCTGTGATCAGTGCACGATCAGTCCCGTGATGAGTGTATGATCAGCCAAGTGATCAGTGCAAGATAGCTACGTGATCAGTGCATGATCAGGCACATGATCAGTGCATGATCAGTCACGTGATAGGTGTGTGATCAGCCATGTGAACAGTGCATGCTCAGTCACGTGATCAGGGCCTGCTGAGCTGCGTGATTACTGTCTGCTCATCTGCTTGACAATTTCCAGCTGAGCTGCACGATTCCTGCCTGTCATCTCCTTGACAATTGCCACCTTTTCTACGTAATTCCTACCTGCTCATCTACTTGATTATAGCCAGCTGAGCAGCATGATTTCTCAGAGCTGAGTTCCATGATTTTAGCCTGCTGACTGATTCCTGCCTACTCAGCTCTATATTCATTGCCTCCAGAGGCACATGATCAGTGTGTGACACCAAACATGATCAGCACATGATCAGTCACATGATCAATGCATGATAAGCCAGGTGATCAGTGCATGATCAATTACGTGATCAGTGCATGATCAGTCATGTGACCAGTACATGGTAGCTGCGTGATCAGTGCATGATCAGCCACGTGAGCAGTGCATGATAGCCACGTGATCAGTGCATGATCAGCCACGTGATCAGTGCATGATAGCCACGAGATCACTGCATGATAGCCACGTGATCACTGCATGATATGTCACGTGACAGGTGTGTGATCAGCCACGTGAGCAGGGAACGGGCAGTCATGTGATCAGTGCATGATATAGACGTGATCAGTGCATGATCAGTCTCGTGATCAGTGCATGATAGCCACGTGATCAGTGCATGATCAGTCACGTGATCTGTGCATAATCAGTCATGTGATCTGTGCATGATCAGTCACGTGATCAGTGCATGATCAGTTACCTGATCAGTGCATGATCAGTCATGTGACCAGTGCATGTTAGCTACGTGATCATTGCATGATCAACCACGTGATCAGTGCATGATAGCCACGTGATCAGTGCATGATAGCCTTGTGATCAGTGCATGATCAGTCACGTCATACGTGTGTGATCAGCCACGTGATCAGTGCATGTTATCCACGTGATCAGTGCAGGAGAGCCACGTGATCACTTCATGATTATTTACGTGATCTGTACATGATCAGTCACTTCATATGTGTGTGATCAGCCACCGGATCAGTGCGTGATGAGCCATGTGATCATTGCAGGATCAATTACGTGATCAGTGCATGATCAGTCACATGACCAGTATATGGTTGCTACGTGATCATTGCGTGATCAGACACGTGATCAGTGCATGGTAGACACGTGATCAGTGCATGATAGCCACGTGATCAGTGCATGAGATCCACGTGATCAGTGCATGATCAGTCACGTGACACATGTTTGATCAGCCACGTGATCAGTGCATGATGAGCCACGTGATCAGTGCAGGATCAATTACGTGATCAGTGCATGATCAGTCACGTGACCAGTACATGGTTGCTACGTGATCCTTGCATGATCAGCCACGTGAGCAGAGCATGATAGCCACGTGAGCAGTGCATGATCAGTCACGTGATCAGTACATGATCCGTCACTTGAACAGTGCATGATCATTTACGTGATCTGTGCAAGATCAGGCACATGACCAGTATATGGTAGCTACGTGATCATTCCTTGACGAGCCACGTGAGCAGTGCATGATAGCCACGTGATGTGTGCATGATCAGTTACGTGAGCAGAGTATGATCAGCCACGTGATCAGTGCATGAGTGCCACGTGATCAGTGCATGATCAGTTACCTGAGCAGTGTATGGTCAGCCAGGTGATCAGTGCATGGTCAGACACGTGAACAGTGTATGATCAGCCACGTGATCAGTGCATGAGTGCCACGTGATCAGTGCATGATATGTCACGTGACAGGTGTGTGATCAGCCACGTGAACAGTGCATTTTCAGCCACGTGATCAGTGCATGATAGCCACGTGATCAGTGCATGATCAGTTACCGGAGCAGTGTATGATCAGCCACGTGATCAGTGCATGGTCAGACAGGTGAACAGTGTATGATCAGCCACGTGATCAGTGCATGATTTCCAAGTGATCAGTTCATGATCATCACGTGATCAGTGTATGATCAGCCACGTGAATAGTGCATGCTCAGTCTCGTGATGAGGGCCTGCTGAGCTGCGTGATTACTGTCTTCTCATCTGCTTGACAATTGCCAGCTGAGCTGCATGATTCCTGCCTGTCATCTGCTTGACAATTGTCAGCTGTGCTGCATAATTCCTGCCTGCTCAGCTGCTTGATTATTGCCAGCTGAGCAGCATGATTCCTCACACCTGTGTTCCATGATTATTGCCTGCTGACGGTCTGATTCGTGCCTACTCAGCTCTTTTTTTACTGCCTCCAGAGGCACATGATCAGTGTATGATAGCAAACATGATCAGCGCATGATCAGTCACATGATCAGAGCCATTAAGTCACGTGATCACTACATGATAGTCATGTGATCAATCCATGCTCAGTCACGGTATCAGTGCATGATAGCCACGTGATCAGTGCATGATCAGTCACGTGATGAGTGCATGATCAGTCACGTGATCAGTGTATGATCAGCCACGTGATCAGTGCATGATCAGCCACATGATCAGTGCATGATCAATTACGTGATCAGTACATGATGAGTCACGTGACCAGTACATGGTAGCTACGTGATCATTGCCAGATCAGCCACCTGAGCAGTGCATGATAGCCACGTGATCAGTGCATGATCAGCCATGTGATCAGTGCATGATCAATTACGTTATCAGTGCATGATCAGTCACATGAGCAGTACATGGTAGCTACGTGATCATTGCATGATCAGCCACGTGATCAGTGCATGATAGCCACGTGATCAGTGCATGATCAGTCATGTGATACGTGTGTGATCAGCCACGTGATCAGTGCATGATATCCACGTGATCAGTGAATGATAGCCACGTGATTAGTGCATGATAGCCACGTGATCAGTTCATGATCAGTCACGTGATCAGCGCCATTAAGTCACGTGATCACTACATGATAGTCATGTGATCAGTCCATGCTCAGTCACGGTATCAGTATATGATCAGCCACGTGGTCAGTGCATGATAGCCACGTGATCATTGCATGATAGCCACATGATCAGTGCATGATCAGCCAGGTGATCAGTACATGATAGCTACGTAATCAGTTCATGATTAGTCACCTGATCTGTACATGACCAGGCAGGTGATCAGTGTATGATCAGCCACGTTAAGAGTGCAATATAGCCCCTTGATCAGTGCATGATCAGCCACGTGATCAGTGCATAATCAGTCACGTGATCAGTGCATGGTCAGTCACATGATCAGTGCATGATCATCCACGTGATCAGTGCATGTGGAGTCATGTAGTCAATGCATGATAGCGCCGTAATCAGTGCACCATCAGTCCCGTGATGAGTGTATGATCAGCCAAGTGATCAGTGCAAGATAGCTACGTGATCAGTGCATGATCAGTCACATGATCAGTGCATGATCAGCCACGTCATCAGTGCATGATAGCCACGTGAGCAGTGCATACAATTACGTGATCAGTGCATGCGCAATCACGTGATCAGTGCATGAGAGCCAAGTGATCATTGCATGATCATTCACGTGATAGGTGTGTGATCAGCGACGTGAACAGTGCATGCTCAGTCACGTGATCAGGGCCTGCTGAGCTGCGTGATTCCTGTCTGCTCATCTGCTTGACAATTGCCAGCTGAGCTGCACGATTCCTGCCTGTCATCTCCTTGACAATTGCCACCTGTGCTGTGTAATTCCTGCCTGCTCATCTACTTGATTATTGCCAGCTGAGCAGCATGATTTCTCAGAGCTGAGTTCCATGATTATAGCCTGCTGACTGAATCCTGCCTACTCAAATCTATGTTCATTGCCTCCAGAGGCACATGATCAGTGTGTGACACCAAACATGATCAGCACATGATCAGTCACATGATCAATGCATGATAAGCCAGGTGATCAGTGCATGATCAATTATGTGATCAGTGCATGATCAGTCGTGTGACCAGTACATGGTAGCTGCGTGATCATTGCATGATCAGCCACGTGATCAGTGCATGATCAATTACGTGATCAGCGCATGATCAGTCACCTGATCAGCGCATGATCAGCCACATGATCAGTGCATGATAGCCACGTGATCAGTGCATGATCAGTCACGTGACCAGTACATGGTTGCTACGTGATCCTTGCATGATCAGCCACGTGAGCAGAGCATGATAGCCACGTGATCAGTGCATGATCAGTCACGTGATCAGTACATGATCAGTCACTTGAACAGTGCATGATCATTTACGTGATCTGTGCAAGATCAGGCACATGACCAGTATATGGTAGCTACGTGATCATTCCTTGACGAGCCACGTGAGCAGTGCATGATAGCCACGTGATGTGTGCATGATCAGTCACGTGATAGGTGTGTGATCAGCCATGTGAACAGTGCATGCTCAGTCACGTGATCAGGGCCTGCTGAGCTGCGTGATTACTGTCTGCTCATCTGCTTGACAATTTCCAGCTGAGCTGCACGATTCCTGCCTGTCATCTCCTTGACAATTGCCACCTTTTCTACGTAATTCCTACCTGCTCATCTACTTGATTATTGCCAGCTGAGCAGCATGATTTCTCAGAGCTGAGTTCCATGATTTTAGCCTGCTGACTGATTCCTGCCTACTCAGCTCTATATTCATTGCCTCCAGAGGCACATGATCAGTGTGTGACACCAAACATGATCAGCACATGATCAGTCACATGATCAATGCATGATAAGCCAGGTGATCAGTGCATGATCAATTACGTGATCAGTGCATGATCAGTCATGTGACCAGTACATGGTAGCTGCGTGATCAGTGCATGATCAGCCACGTGAGCAGTGCATGATAGCCACGTGATCAGTGCATGATCAGTCACGTGATCAGTGCATGATAGCCACGAGATCACTGCATGATAGCCACGTGATCACTGCATGATATGTCACGTGACAGGTGTGTGATCAGCCACGTGAGCAGTGAACGGGCAGTCATGTGATCAGTGCATGATATAGACGTGATCAGTGCATGATCAGTCTCGTGATCAGTGCATGATAGCCACGTGATCAGTGCATGATCAGTCACGTGATCTGTGCATAATCAGTCATGTGAACTGTGCATGATCAGTCACGTGATCAGTGCATGATCAGTTACCTGATCAGTGCATGATCAGTCATGTGACCAGTGCATGTTAGCTACGTGATCATTGCATGATCAACCACGTGATCAGTGCATGATAGCCACGTGATCAGTGCATGATAGCCACGTGAGCAGTGCATGATAGCCACGTGATGTGTGCATGATCAGTTACGTGAGCAGAGTATGATCAGCCACGTGATCAGTGCATGAGTGCCACGTGATCAGTGCATGATCAGTTACCTGAGCAGTGTATGGTCAGCCAGGTGATCAGTGCATGGTCAGACACGTGAACAGTGTATGATCAGCCACGTGATCAGTGCATGAGTGCCACGTGATCAGTGCATGATATGTCACGTGACAGGTGTGTGATCAGCCACGTGAACAGTGCATTTTCAGCCACGTGATCAGTGCATGATAGCCACGTGATCAGTGCATGATCAGTTACCTGAGCAGTGTATGATCAGCCACGTGATCAGTGCATGGTCAGACAGGTGAACAGTGTATGATCAGCCACGTGATCAGTGCATGATTTCCAAGTGATCAGTTCATGATCATCACGTGATCAGTGTATGATCAGCCACGTGAATAGTGCATGCTCAGTCTCGTGATGAGGGCCTGCTGAGCTGCGTGATTACTGTCTGCTCATCTGCTTGACAATTGCCAGCTGAGCTGCATGATTCCTGCCTGTCATCTGCTTGACAATTGCCAGCTCTGCTGCGTAATTCCTGCCTGCTCAGCTGCTTGATTATTGCCAGCTGAGCAGCATGATTCCTCACACCTGTGTTCCATGATTATTGCCTGCTGACGGTCTGATTCGTGCCTACTCAGCTCTTTTTTTACTGCCTCCAGAGGCACATGATCAGTGTATGATAGCAAACATGATCAGCGCATGATCAGTCACATGATCAGAGCCATTAAGTCACGTGATCACTAC